>NW_026459764.1:0-62903 GCF_021730395.1 Mercenaria mercenaria
ATTCTTATATAAGTGTAATTTTTTTATACGAGTGCGCCCGGGGCTAGGGGGCGTGAGAGGTGTTGCAACCAAATTTTTTTACCTCTCATGAACAGACCCCAATCAAACCGGGGTCTGGGTTTAAACCCTTTTTGGTTGCATTCCCTTTTTTTCCCAAAAAATTTTTTTTTACAATTTTTTTTAACAACTATTGGGAAAACAACAACCAAGGGTGGGTGTGTATTAAAAAATACGCAAAGCGCTTTTGGGGTATACTACAATTTGCTACATAAGGGTACAAACACACCTTTTTTGGGAAAAAACAAGGAAAAACTATTTCTGAAAAATAAAAATTAAAAAAAACCAAATTCTCCAAATTTTCATTTTTCGTAAAAATTTTTTTTCATAAAATCTTTTTAATTTCCCCCATGAATGGGGATATATTTTCATCAAAACGCTTAATTATCCTGTTCCCGTTTTCATAGCCGCGTGGGAAACCGCTAACTGATGTTATCATATTTAACATTTTGTTTCCCAAAATCTCGTCGGAGGTTTTTCACGCTGCCCAAATTTTTTTTATATAGGTTTTTTTTTACTTTCTTCACTATCGACCTTTTATTGTTTTTATTTAGTTTAATTTTTGGGGAAAAACAGTAAATTTTCTTGAGCGCCGAAAGGGTTTTTTTTTTTCCACATTTTTCATGTTTAACATCAGGTATGCACTCTTTTGGGGTTCATTGGTCTGTAACAAATGCCCCCTATTGGGGGACTATTTTGTGTTACCCTCAGGGGTTTTAACAGAGTAAGGGCCCTGTTGGGGTTTTTTCCAAATATACTTTAAAAAGGGCTCCCCAATTTTTTTTTTTGCTTCTTTAATTCGTGCCGAAAAATCCTAATTTTTAAAAAAGTGGTAAAAAACTTTGGGTGTCATACCCTAATTTCAACCCTTTCCTCTTTTTTCATGTTTTTTGACAATTTTTCCCCGAATTTACCTTGTGTTTGGGTTTGCCGGGGGAAATATTTTTTGGGGTTAACTGAGCAACGGGCCCCACTTACCAATTTGGGCGTTTGGGAAAAATGATTTTTACTGGGGGAAAAACCTATTTTTAAGTTTTTTTAAACCCCATATTTTTTTGTATTTTCCCCATCATTGGGGGCGGGGGCCCGAGCTTTTGGCCTTCGTGGGGAAAAGGGGCTTGAAAAATTTTTACGTACGCTTTTTCCGGGAAAACCATTCCCGGGGGCGGGGGTAAGGACCCTTTTGGGCTGGTGTGTAAAATCCTAGGGGTTTTTTTCAAAGTTTTCAAAAATCTGGAAAAGCTTTGAGGGCCCCTTATCAGATACTAAATTTTCCGGTATGGGAAAAACCTTTGCAATTTTGGGCCCTTAAAACCCCATTTTAAATCTAAAACCTTTTTCAGTTTAGGCAAACACTTTGGGCCTCCAAATTTTAAAAGTGAATAAGGGGCAGCGAAATAACAAAACGTCCCTTTTCCATTGAATTTAAAAAAGGTCGTGCCAACTACCTCCATGGTATTCCCCGGGGAAAAATTGGGGTTTTTGGAAAAGAACCCGGTTTTTTTCTGGTTTTGGGGTCTCTGTGTTGCAAAACCCCCTACGGGCAAATTTTAGAAAGAGATGTTTAATTTCAGGGTGATTCTAAGCAAAAAAAACTTTTTCACTTGCCTAAATTTGTTTTCTCTAACCCATATACTTGAAGAAGGGGGGGTTTTTACCCCCAAGCTCCCCTAGGGATTTGGGAAAACAATTTTGTGACCCTTTTATGATTACCCCCCCCTAAAGACTGTAAGGGTCATCCCTATAAATTTTCCCGGGAAATCAAGCAGGTTTTGACTTGCAGTAATTTCCACAGGGGCAACCTTTTAATTTAAAGACTTGCTTTTAGAGACAAAAATTTTTCGGCCCCCGTCAGTAATTTACCTTGGAAATTTTTTGCAAAATTTTCCCGGGCTTTTTTCGGTAACTTCTTTTGGGCCATATTTAAACCCGGAAATATTTCAGTTTTTGTCAGGGGTGATCGGGATCCTTGACCGGGAAACCGGGGCAAAAATATTGGTAAAAGGGAAACGGGGTTCCCCGCCCATAAGTGGGCATCATTTCATACTGTGGGGAAAGCTTAAGAGCAGGCCCCCGGGAACCCAACAGGGGCGCAAATAAGGGTTTCTTCTTTTTGCTATCAATGGAAGTAGTCTGCAAATTCTTTGACTTTTGTTCCAAAGACCCCCTGACGGAAATTTCTTCAAGGCCAAAAAACCAGGCCCAACACCCCTAACTCAATCATAGGGATAGTTCATTTTTGGTTGGGGGAAACTTTTACTGGCATAACCTATAGGTCACATTCTTTAAAAGGGTTGGGCCCCCCAATCCCCCGCCCTTTCTTGCCCTCGGTTTTTCAAAATCTAAGGGTTTGGCCGGGGCATAGAAAGCAAGGGAAAAGGGGCTTGCATTATAATTTTATTTATTGACATAAAACTTTCCCGTGTGATTCAACCCCCGAGGGTTTTCCCACATCTTTCGCCAATAATTCTCGTAAGGGCCCAAAATGACCTCAAAAAGACTAGATCATATTTGCGAGGGGGAAATGCCCCATGCCAAGTACCGTTTCGAGTTTTACCTATTTTTCCCGGGGAAAAGGGATTTCTCGAATTGCAGACCCCTTTTCAAATCTAGCTAAGACCTTTTTTTAGTTTTCACAGAAAGAAAAAAACTAATCTGGGAATGCCCACCTCCCCGCTTGTTTTGGATTTAAAGGGGTTACCTTGTTCTAAATGACCTTTGGACACTGCTCTAAAATTCCCCATCATGCCTTTCCTTTTTTTGCCCCAAAAACGGGAAAAATCATCTACATGGAGCAGACCCCCGGGGGAAACCCCCAAAAAAATTTTGTCTATTTTCTTTTTGGGAAAAAGATCCATGAAAAGGCAAAATCCCCCTTGGAATTTTCAGATATCTTTCCTTTCCCCAAAAATGGTATTTAAAGTAGTCAAAAGGCCCCCGTAACCTGTCCCGGGTGGGGGTCCAGTGTTTTGTCGGTTATAAGGACGTTTAAGGGTTTTTGATCAAACACCCCGGGTCAAGGGACTATTTGAAGGTTTACCTACTTTTTCTGTACTGTCACCAGAATTGACCCACTCAGTTTGGGCCAAATTTCTTTTGTAATGGGCCCCCCCCCCCCCCCCCCCCCCCCCCCCCCCCCCCCCAATTTTCCCCCACTTTTCTTCTCCTTTTTGTATTTATTTTCGTAATGCAAAAGGAAACCTACGTTGGGGGAGGGAAACCCCAGGTTTTTGCATCATGTTTTGATAAATTAAAAAAATTTCCCTGGAATTGGGGCCAATGCCCTTAAAACCCCGGGGGAAAATTTTTATTCCCGGGACGTTGGGTTTTTTTAAACGGGAAGATACAATTTTGGGAAATAACGGAATTGTGCGAGGTTTTTAAATAGGCTAAAAATTTTTTGGGCGTATGGAAACCAAACAAGGGGGGTGAATGGGGTCCCACTACATGAAAATTTTCCCTAAATTGGTCTTGGGGCAGAAGGGTTTATGGGGACATTCAGGGTAATGGAAAACCCAGGCCCCCTCTAAAGGGGTTTCCCTTTAAACCTGTGGACTTCGCTACAGAGGAAAAAGAGTGCGGGTTTTACACCTAATTTTTTTCAATGCAAAATGAGGTAAAAATTCACCCGGGCGCCAGTTCTATCTTGAAAAAATATTTTTTTCCCAAGAAGTCCCGTTTTAATAAACCACAAATGCCCGAAAATTTCCAAGTTGTTTCCCCAGCACTTTAAATTTTTAATGTAAATATTTCCCCAGATGAATTTATCAGCCCTCACTTCATTGAACCCTTTACTCCCCGCACACCCTTGCGCAGTAAAATTTCCCTTTTTTACGGTTTTGGCATTTGGGACTCCCCTTTGCCTTACACTGTTTTTTCCCCTTGGGTTGACCACCCGTTTTGGCACGATTTTTGGATGACATCGGGGTTGTTTCCCTTAATTTCCCCCGACCCCCCTTTTTCCTTTATACTCGTTTATTCGATTTCCCCTTTTTTTTGTGGAGTAGTTTTTTGGGACAAAGGTTTTTTTTGAAGACGATTTTGCCCGTTATTCATTTTCTCTTGTTTTCATATTTACCCGTTTGACTTTTGTCCCAAAATCTTTTGCCCAAGGGTTTCTTCCCCACCCACTGTCAAAAATTTTTTTCTAATTTTGGCGACTTTACACCCAAAACGATTCGATCTTAATCAAATTTTCCCTGTACGCCCCAACCCTAAGAACAGTCTTTGCCCAAGGGTTTTTCTTAAATCGTGTGTTTAATTTTTTCCCGGGTTTTTTCACCTTGCACTTCATTATTAAACTTTTAACCCGCAAATTCTGGGTTTTAAATTTTGGTTTTAAGTGGGTTTTTCAAATCGTCCCACGGGTTTTGCTTTTACTGATTTTTTTTGGGTCACTGTCCCAAAATTAAAGTTTTAAAATTTCTCTTTTTTTTTTGTCCCCAAACCATAGGAGCAAGTATGTTTTGTACTGGTTCATCTTTCCCCTTTTTAAAGGACCCTGGAATTTTCAATTCCGCTTGGGCCTCTAAAGTTTTTAACGTTTTCCCAAAAAATTTGGACTGGCCCCCGGCCATTGGGGGCCCAAAAAACCGGGTTTAAACCATTAAATTTTTTTCCGATTCAAATAATGCACAAGGGTTTTTAAAAATCCCCGACAAAGCGGATGTATTTTTAAAAACGTTTAATTTTTTGACACCATGTCTTATTGTTAAAAAATGACCAACACCCAAATTCCCCTTTCTATAAAAATATATTTATTAATGAGTGGCCTTAACAACTACTGAAGCAACACCCAAGCGGGGTGTTTTAAAAAATACGCTGCGCTGTGAGTAACTAATTATCACAAAAATGAACAGGAAATTTTAAAAGATGGTTTTTCATTTTTTCCATTTATTGTTGCTGGGCTCTTCGGGCCCCCGTGGCCCCCTTTTTTCCCTGAGTTTAATTCCCCTTCATTCTGTCAAAAATCTTTGTGGTTTTTTCATTTTTTCTTTCAATCTTACACCCAAAAACCAAACAAAATCCCCCATTTTTAAATTTTAGCAAACTTGGGGGTTGGGCCCAATTTTTTAAAAAGAGATATAAAAAACACTAAAATTTTGAAAAGTGGAAAATCAACAGGTAGCCCAACACGACGACAGGGAAAAAAAAAATATTGCAGGCAGGCTCCGGGTTCGGGTTTGGGCCTTTTTTAAAGGGCGGTAGGGAAATGCATGCACCGTCTACGCCCTCTGTCGCCCGGGTTTTAGCGGAAATCGACATTACAATTGCACATGTACAAAACTTAATTTAGAAAAAACCCCCAGATGTATTCTTACCCCACTTTTACGTTGTTCCCCAAGTCTCTCGAAACAAAATTAATGTAGATTTAAAAAATAAGGGAAATTTTTGTTGCATTTATTTGTAATAATCTGCCATTTTTTACGGACCCTTTTTGATCCCTTTTTCCCTTTAAAAAAAAACAATACTAAGTTTGCATTCGTAAAGAGGGTGTTTACGTAAAAATACTCCCCTTTGCTCTTTTTTCTTGCATCAAATGAAAAAAGGGGTTAAATCTTTGTTCGGATTTCACATAAATTTTTTTGACGTCAACAAAGAAAAATATAGAAAATTTTACCCAAAAGTTCCCCCAAGTAGGGGTGACAACATATTTTGAAGGGCAAAGTAGAAGGGGGCACCATATTTAATTACAAGTAACATCCGTTTAATTCCGTCGTGAGATTTATCCACAACGACCTGAAATGTACCGAAAAACCACCTGGGGGCAAACCCTCATTAGAGCCCCCACAGTAGTTTCCCGAATAATGCGCCCAAAACTAAAAGGGTATCATGGCCCTTGAAATTATAAAAAAAGTTTTTTCACTGATTTTGGGTTTGTCGTATTTTAAAAGCATTTTTACGATAACTGTTTTTTAGAATTGTGTAACCCCTTTAAGCCATGTTATAAACCGGAAAATCCCCTGGGGAGCTCAATGTTGAAAATGTAAAGGCCCAAAACCTGCACAAATTTTCCATTTTGATAGGAATCAAATGGCAGCTTTGGACGTGATAAAATCTTTATTTTTTTCTTTTTCCGAAAATTTTAAAAAAAAATTTTCATTTTAAAAATTTTTTATTTTTTTAGGGGGAAAGCATTCCGCGGCCGCCCAAAGCAGGTGAGCTTGCTTGCCCAAAAAAAATTTTTGTTAGGTTTGTCTAAGTAAAAAGGGAAAATTTTTACAAATTAATCTACACTCCCCCTTTTTATTATTTTTTATTAACTTCGTTGGTGATCATTTGGTTTAAAATTTCAAATTTAAAACTCAACCCTAGCTTAAAGATGGGGTTTTGGGCAGCATATTAACAGTAGGTTTAAGTCCTAGGGAAGGTTGCTATTTAAAATTAAAGGGTTTTTAAAAAAAATAGAAACCCTCAAATTTTATAAGGGAACCCATAAGTCAGCTACTGAAATCAGGGAATTTCACCTTTATTTTGCATCATTTTAAAAAAACACCAACTGTATCATTTTCAAAAAGTTTAGGCATAGGAAAAAGAGATCCCATATATTTCACCTTTACTAATCTTAACCCTCAAAAAAGGGCCCCCTCGTAAGCAAAAACCTCTCATAAAACAAAATTTTCCCCAAGCTGAAATTTACTATTTAAATTTAAAATCCCAAACATCAAAACCCCTACATAACAGTTGATATTTTCCCTCTCCAAAAAAGGGGTTTTCTTTAAAGAGCTTACACGGGAGTTTTAAAAAATAATAACCCCCGTACATTTTTGATTTTGATCGTGTCCATTTTTTGACATATACCCAAATACTTTACCCAGGTCTGGGCGAAAATAGGTCTTTTGGGTACAGCTTTTAACCAAAATCGGTCCAAATTTTTTTGTAGAGATTATTAGGACAGGCCAAATCGAGATCTGTCGGGATGAATTTAAGTGCAAGACACTGTGCTATGTTTTGACCCTTTTACAAATGGTATGAAAATTTCAATTGTCACAAACAACATATTATTCCTAGCGTACATTATTCTTAGGAAAAGTACTATTAGTAATTTTTGAAAATTTTGGCAAAATTACAAATAACGGGTTCATTATATTTCAAACCCTAAGATATGTTTTTCTCTTTGGAATTTTAAAGACAGGTATAACAAGGAAACATGATTCCATATATATAAAGTGCATATATATACAATGATTGTCATTCTTTCATACATGTATTACATTATTGTCTGTCATTATCAGCATGCATCGTTCAAAGTACTAATAAACTTGTTAAAAATAGGTTGTTTGATGTCGATATCCTTAGTGTTCTCAAGGCACCTGCTTGCAACAGGTAAATCAAAATATAGTGTTCTGGTCATATCTTTGATCTTCAAAATAAGTTGTATATATACAGTAGGCTAATAGGTTGTTTGATGTTGATATTCTTATTGTTCTCAAGGCACCTGCCTGCAACAAGTAAATCAAAATATAGTGTTCTAGTCATATCTTCGATCTTAAAAATAAGTTGTTTATACAGTTTTTTTTTCATATAAATCCATTAGGCTAAGAAGCCCATGAGGCATACAAGTACAAAATTTTATGGTGAACAGTAACAGCAAACACAAATATTGACTATGAATACATAGACACAAGAAAATTTAAATATCATAATTATATAGTTTTTTTTCCCAAGGATATGGTTCTATAAAGTTGAAAGCAATCTCTAGCTTTCATTGTCATTTTCATACATGTACGTATAACTATACATTTTACAACACATCAAATATCAAATAACATTCCAGTTGTGAAACGAAACAGAAAGGTGACTGGCTGGAATAGAACTGCATGTATTTACATCATGCAAGAATATATAGAAATACGATATGAGCAAAAATAAACAGTCAAAAAGTGCAAATTATCAGAATCATTATTTATATATACAGTAGGCTATCATACATATAACTTACAACAGTTAAACGACCTCAGTATACATATATATGTTCGGATGCACAACTTAAAGTATTACACTGGGTGATACATAATTTATGATGTACTACCAATGAGATCAAGAAGTACACATACCTAACAAAAAACCGTTTAAATGAACTGTTATAAAATAATCTTGCTATTCAAAAAACGTACCAGTTTTTCCGAAAATTACTTTTATACATTTACGTTTTAAAATTTGTAATCCCGGATAAAACTGCTTGTAAAAAGGACAAACTGTTATCTTCCTCAGATTTTCAGCATGTATGTATTCAGTTTCAAAGTACCTTTGTTAGCTTACTTGTTTATGGCACACTTATTATAAAACCAAAATTTATATATAGATTAATATAACATCTGAAATATGATTTTAAATGCTATTTTTTTTTTCAGACGGAAATGTATCTCCCAAGTGAAAACCATCAAAATATGAGGATAAAGAATGCAAGAGATCGCGCTTGTCTCTAATATTCTGAGTTTTTTTTAAAGTCTCCTTGTGCTTGGACCCAGCGTTTTTTTATAACTTCTGGTCCATGGGGATCATAGAGTCCATTATCCATATCTGTGTTTATAGTTATAGAGTTCCGCTTAATTAAGCCGATGCTAGGGGCCAAGACGAGGGTTGCACTTTCCATTACCTCTCATGACTCAATCAAAACGAATCTCCTATTATTATTAGGCTTGGTTGCACTTAATGTATGCAAAGGATCTTCATCTAGATTTTATTTTCTAACATGATTTTTAGCACATTGGCACACCAACATAAAGTAGCTTTATTTTTAAAGTCGCAAACATACAATGTAGGTCATACGAAGAAGACTCTAGATACCCAACCTTACATAATGTATCAGAACTACCGACCTTCCGGAAAAAAATCTATATGACTTCCTGGCTGATGACCCGCGTAGGGTTTGAACCCACGGCGGTAAATGGGAAATTATTGAAAGATATTAACATTAACTATCGTGTAATAAAGGCGTTGTGATGTGATTTAATGAGTTAAGGTTAGTCTGGTGAGCTTTCAATCATACCCACATAAGTTATTTGAAGACTATTCAGGGCAGACATCAGATATTCCTCCAAGCATTCTATCAAGTACAAGCTGATATCTTTCTGACACTACCAACATTAAATAAACCAGACAGAAATTCCTATCAAAAACAGTGCCCTTGATCAACGCAGCTAACGCAACGTCATTCACCACATGCTTAAAATAAGCAACTTGGTACAGAATTTCGTAAATTTGTAAAATACAGTATAAATGTAACCATTTTGTTTAAACGCGCTTTTACGATTTTGAAATCATGAATTCCCCGCTGAAAAAGGGATCAATTGATCTTATTTTTCCAAACTGAAGGCATGCAAAGATCTTAATGTCTGCTGCTCCGAGTAGATGGACTCTGCAAACACGCTTTAGATGCGTATATTTTACTCATTGAGCCATGTTTGCATTTTACTCTAGGAAAGTTATTTTTTTAAAAAAGATATGCTTTTAAAATTCCTAATATTAACAGTTTTGTCAATGAGTTAGGCCAATACTGATTCAAACGCCCATCAATGTAACTTATTCTGCAGCGCTTCATTGCTTTATTGAAGGGGACCCACTGGGTTCTTTATTTTTGGAATCGCCATTTCCAAAAACAAAAACAAATTGGTAATTTGCATGACAACATTCTTGTTTTATCTTTTTAGATTTGATGCTTTTTCTCAATATTCTCATTCTTGCAGTCAGTCCAAGCTCAGAAACCCCAAAAGCTGCCATCCGTCTCCAATACTTGTGCAATGGTACTAAGCTCCTTTTCGTTAAGCTCACGAGCACTGTCCAAGTGCATATCAGATGATACGTCAACTTGTATAAATAAAGGAAAGATAATTATTGTATCAATGATATTTAAACAAAACATTTATACATGTATTTTATCTCAAAATAACAGAACGAAATGCGTAATTATAGTGACTGTTGTTAAGTGATCATATTACAAAATAAACATACGAAAGATTTATAACTGACAATATTTGGTAAATAAGGTTCGTGAGAAACGTGATCATGTTTTGTAATCATCAGTGAACATGCAAATATATTTAAACAAGAAGTCCATGTCGGCTTTTCACCCCAAGTTCTTTACTGACTTTACTGGCCTTTTACAGAGCAACGACGGTTTGTCTTTCAACTGGCTTTACTGACTTGGTAGATATTTTAAAGAGGCAAACTCGACGGTACGTCGTATCACTTGACTTTACTGATTTAAGTAGTCCTTTGGATATATTTTTCTCCTATATAGTAGCATGAATCAAAATTTCTCTGCTTTATGCATGCGTATCAATTGTATAATTTGGCTCAATATGCAATAGTTTGCAAAACAAATCACTGTCTGGTGAATAATTGTTGAAGCTATTATGGGATCTGGGTAAGTTGTTAAGTGTACTAGTATTTATGTTTATATATTAAGATTATTACATTCAAGCCAGGGAGCATTGTGTCTGTTTTGTAGGTGATGCTACTTGACAATTATCTATTCATCAGCTGTATAAAATCCTGACAAATATTGTTGAGATATCACGTACTAGACAAGAAGATGAAAACACCACAGAAACTAGTAATGAATCTCCAGCCATTGAGGATAAGGACTGGAGAATTGAAGAATGTGTTTGTCTTTAAATCCTTAAAAACATTGTATAGATCCAGAACTGAGGACAATGCCAAAATCCAAAACAAACAAGAATAATGCATTGTGCACTGACAGTGTAGCTTTGTTTTACTAATAATTTACAATTGTAAATTGTGTTTAGGAAAATATATCACTATTTTCGTATAATATGAAAATAGTCATAATCTTAATAAAGGATATTTATTTTGAAAGAGATATGCGATTTAAAATGTAAAACATTACTTGACAATCTATACTAGACATAACAATTACGAAGGTTTACAAAACAAAAACACTTACAGGACCAGTATTTCGTAAGCTCTTCTGTCCGCAATACGTGTTGCGATGCTCTACATTTACATACAACCTCTTTCTTGTCAAAAATCTCATCTATTCCAAATGCATTCTCACTGGAGCGAGCTTCGGCATACTTACATCTCAGAAGTGGTTTTATATCACTTGAACATCTATATCTATCCTGGAGAAACTCCGTAACAAAGGCATTTACTTCTGAACATAAATCAGTGCTTGGCTCATCTTCTATGCTTAGTTTTGTTATCCATATCTGTATAACATTGTCAAAGAAATGCACATATAATGAATGATTATTTTCAAGGTCAAATACACCGAACCCACAGAATATCAGGCGCTTTCCGTTTATTTTTGACAGAGTCCATTTACTGATGCAGGCCGCCAGAAATTTGTTAAAAACAGCTGTAGGTAAGAATCCAGATGTCGTCGTAAAACACAATTTACTGGTTGATTTCTGATTTTCACAATCAAGGCATGACAGTTGATCCGCTGTTGGGCACGTTTTAAGAACGCATGGAGCAAAGTAGTAATCTGTCACCTAAAATATAACTTTTTCATATTACAACGTTTCTGTTTTAAGTTCTTCTTACGTCGAGAGTCTTACAACCTACTTATATGATACAAGTTAGCTATTAAATTGAAGATTCTTTGTCCTATTCAGTGTAACTTATTTAATGTGTTTATGAAAAGGAAATGATAAAAACGTTACAAACAATAAACGGCTTGATATAAGGGATTAAAAGTTATTTATATTCTGACGAGGGGCTTTCAATAAATAATGCAACTTCCGTAATATATTTAAAACATATTAAATAGAATATTAGCACTTGGAGATCAAATCCAAAAACAAAAACAAAAAATAAAAGAATTTCAGTTAAAGTGATTATGTAACAGTTGCCTTGCAGATGGTGTCTAAGTCCCATACATCCAAGATCTTGATAAATGCTTTCCCACAAGTAACTTAAATAATTAAATGATTATTAAAATACTGGCAATAAGCACAAAAATAAACCAAAGAAATTGCAATATCTTTAATGTGTTCGACACAGGTGACTTTCAGTGCACTGACCGCTTTGTTTGATAAGTATTTGTGCAAAGGAAAACATGGTAACAAGATTATGGCAAACACAGGGTGTTTGTAAAACTGCAATATCTTAATATCATTCTGCAACAATGAAATATACTTATGCAAGAATAGATTATTCAGAGATGTTACTAAGTAAATTAAATCAAATGTTTATGATTAACTAAAAAGTAATTGTTTTACAAAAACATGGCAACATATTATATATGCAACGGAAAGACATTAATCTTGTTCATTAATGATGATGTTTTATATACGAAGGGCTACAGTTATTCTAAAGCAATTCTTAAATAATACTATTTTAGCAATAACGTCATATATACTTTTAAAAAATATGTTATCTCAAAGTGGCAATAAATGATTTATCAGACTCTTAAGGGATTCCCATGGATTTCTTTAAATGTCACACAGCAATGCGACAAAGCAAGCTTGACAAAATTAATACTTATTAAGAAAGTGTTCCTGCAACGATATTAATGAATATGCATTAATCATAGTTGTATCTATCTAAGACCGTAAAGAATATATAGCAATTTTTCCATTATATATTGATGATCCTCGTAATTAAGAGCAAATTATAGTTATCGATTTTAAATTAAGCTATTTTAATTAATGTTTGTTAAACTGATTAAGAAATCAAATAAATGCATAATATTCTATATGACTGCAAGAGTTGACAGTGGACAATTGAATGAACTGCAGTTCAGTACTTACAGACTCTTCATGGGGTTTTGCAATTAATCCTAGCCTCTCCAGGTAGTTCAGTAACAAGTCTTTGTGCTCATAAAATATTGAATTATCCTCTTTATCCCAAACTGCATCTGAAATGGTATTCTAATAGAAGATGCTCTATAGAAATGTCGAAATTCTATATACTAACAATACCTATTTAGTTATTTATTGCTATAACTAGACCGACTATTTAAATGCGAGTAAATAAATTTTAGTTGAAGAGACCTCGTACAACTAGTAAAACAAGAGGGTCATGATAACCCAGGATCGCTCATCTGAGTAATATTAGCTACATGTTACAAATGTCAAACTGAGAATCTTAAGAAAGTAGGTCAATAGGTCACATTCATGGTCACTGTCATCCCATTTCAAGACTGTAACTTAAAAAACCCCACAGTATGTTAGTAGGTCAGTAGGTCAAGGTCACAGTCAAGTAACCCCTAATTATCATGGCTCATCAGGTTATTATAATGAAACTATATAAGAAATATGATCATATAATTTTTGAAGATTTTTGTTCCTATATAACTCATATGAAAATTAAGTGACCTTGGGGCGGGGCTTCAAATGGATCCTGGATCTTAGGAAAGGACCACTAGACAATGCCATATGTAAAATATCTAAGCTCTATGCCTCTCGGTTTCAGAGAAGAACATCGTTTTCTTATATAACTCTATGTAAATTAAAGGGGCCATGGGATGGGACCAATATTGGTCCTAGGATCATAACTTGAACAATCTTGGTGAAAGTCCACTAGACAATGCCACATACCAAATATCTAAGATCTAGATCTTCAGGTTTAAGAGATGAAGATTTTTTAATTTATTTTTAGTCATATAAGGAAAATAAGCCCGCGGCGTGGTGGCAATTTTTTAACGAAAGAGAATGGCTTAAGTAAATTTGGTAGAAGGTCATCTAGAGATCATTTCTACAAAATATATTCGAAATCTGGCTTAGAGTTTCTGAGAAAAAGATTTTTTAAGAGTTTCGTTTCGATTGCCATGACAACCATCGTTCTAAATGTTTTTTAATTCTTTGGGCAATTTTGAAAGAGAGCCACTGAAGTATCATTTCTGTGAAGTTTGGTGTAAATCTGCCCAGTGATTTTGAAGAAAAAGATTCTAATTAAATTGACAATATAGCCATTAAGGGGGAAAAAGCCCCGCCCGCTGGCGGCTATGTATTTTTTACCTAAATACAACGACTGACGCAAATTTACTAAAGGGCAACCTAGAGATCTTTCTACAAAATATTTTAGAATCCGGCTTACAGTTACTAAGAAGAAGATTTTTAAGGATTTTCGATAATCATGGCCACCAGAATTCTGAACGGATGTTAATTCTTTTAGTAGTTTTCAAAGGGGTTCACCAAAGGATCATTCCTGTGACGTTTGGTGTAAATCCGCCCAGTAGTTTTGAAGAAGAAGACATTTTTAAAATTTGTTTACGGACTCGCGTCGCACAACGCACGACGGAGGACGGACATCAAGCGGTCACAAAAGTCAACTTGAGCCTTTGGCTTAGGTTAGCTGAATACAAACCAATTAGCCCGTGGGTTAGGATGGCTGACTGGCCAAATTCGATCCATTTCTTGAATATTTCCGGCTTTTTTCTACAGCAGAACATCCTGGCAGTAATGAAGCTTTTAAAAGCATCTATCAACCACTGAGGTTCAAGGACAATGGTGTCGTTTAGCTTTTCATCTCTGTAATAAGCAAGGTTATGGGTCAATAAAACATTATATTTTGAAAAGTGACTCCATATTGCCCCAGCAACTGTAACGGATGTTGATACATGTACATAAAGTTAAAATTTGTCAACAGATACTGCACAATAAAGCTGTTGTGATGCAAATACGAACTTTAAACATCAGAAAGTTCCGAAAACTACTGTTCAGCAACTAGCAGTAAGTATATGCAGTATGTGCAGATACATATAATAATGTATTTCTACATACATAGGAAATTCGTTACAACAGAATATCTAAGAAGTGTCTGATCACGAGTTATTCATGATTTCACTTTGTTTTGTTTTTTTTTTGTTTTGGGTTTAACGCCGTTTTTCAACAGTATTTCAGTCATGTAACGGGATTTCACTTTGTATATGAGACAATATCATTCATATTATACATCATTTTAAAGATATCCAAATATGGTACATGTATTAATATTTTTTTAACTTCAAATAATATTCGTGATTAGTTTTCAATGTTTCGTAAAGATTATTTTGACTAGGTTTTTTCTTTATTTTGGCATCAACAAAGTCAAAATTTCAATTTTAATTGATATTGTTGATAGATCATAAAATTTCAAAAATGTTCTTTCCATGTCCCAAATTGAAAATTTTTAACGGCAAAATACATGGACAGATATTTAACCTGTAGTACAGTATATTTCCAGTTTCATGATGAAATCTCAAAAACAGTTCTAGTTCCTCCTCTGTTTCTAATGGAACAGGTAAACGGTCGTTCAGATCGCGGAATTCAGATTTTCGAAGAACCTAAAATCAAAAGTATATTTCAAATAACAAACAAGGATATACAAAGGCAATAACTTTCATTTGAATGTGTGAAACATTGTTCAATTTTATTAGCAACTATGACAGAAACAGAGTTGTCCTACATGGAAGCAGAGTCATGATGGAAATACTAAGAAATGATATGTTTAATAAAAGATTAAAAATATGTAGTAGTTTTCTTATTTTTGACCTATCACTCGGTTCTCCCTATCTTAAGATGGCGTATTCAAAAGGAACTCCATAGTTTATTGCATAGCACAGCGGAAAACTGCAGCTGGGAGTATTATCTGTGGTAACGGTATAAACCATTGGAAATAAGTTTGTCTACAGGTAATAAAATAAAATATTAGATCCCGTTGTTTACAGCAGATATTAAATGAAGTAAACTTGAGTATAATACCTTTTCCCCGTTGTCTTTTAAATTGTCAATACTGTTCTCAAGAGTTACCCATTTTGCGGGAATAAATTCTCCCCAGTAACTTTGCCTTGAAGCTACTTTAAAAATATGTTGTCGCAGCTTTTCAATATTTCTATCAACAATAGAATTGTCTATGGCAAAATCTTTGTCCGTGAGATGACAGTTTGTGGCTTTATCTACAAGCGATTTCCTCAGTGTGTAGAAGAATTCATCTATCATATCTTCTTTCTTTTCCTGTAGTTATGTATTTAATTTCCTGTACATGTTTTAATAATTTTTAATCAAATAATTTCGCATCGTTTACAGATATTTTTCATACTTTTACTCAATATTAGGAATGCCAGAGCTATTATATAAAACGAACTGCTTGATGGGTGTTCATCAGATGTGTGCATTAGGCATTTTAGATTTTGCGAATTGCTAAATTCGTACATTTGACGTCATAGGACCACTGAATCTAAAATGATAACAAAAAAAACAACACTTCTTCAAAAAGTACTTTTCGGATCATACTTAAGTTTTCACACTGTTTTGCTTCCCTACATCTAGAACCAACACGGATAAAAAAAACTGTAAATGATGCATTTTTTAAAACTTTAAACAACGAAAGAACATGCCTCACTCCTAATCCGATCACGTTCCAAAGTTACAGGACAGTGTTAATAAAAACTAATTCCGCCAAATTAATCTCTTATACCCGTAACATTAACAGTATGCATGGTATGTAAAACATAATCAGAGGGCCATGATGACCCTATACATTTCAACTGAGTTTAGTTGCTTGCTTGAACAGTTAAAAGTTTCTACTACATAGAAACAGTCATATATATTGTATGTGTGTGTTCTGAGGTAATGGGTTGAGGGAGGAAGGTGGGGTGGGTAGGAATAGAGGTAGGGTAGACATTGGGAGAATGATGTAATATCACAATATCAATCATGAAGATTTTTCAGTTTTTACTACATAAATAAGGGGATAAAACGACCACACCTTGAAGTGGACATTATTTTTTTTTTATGATACAGAATTATTTGTACAATCTTCGTAAAAGGGCATCAAAGAAACATCTGTGTGAAATTATTTTCAAAGCTGGCCAGAAGATTTCTAATAGTTCCACCATATACATATAGGGCAAAGTGATCATACCCAATGGAGGCCATGATATATTTTTGACAAATCAAAATAATTTGAATATTTTTGTAGACAGTCACACAAGGACCAGTTGTGTGATTTTTTTAGGAATTTGAACAATCTTGCCAGAAGGTAACACATCGACTATTAGTATGAAATTATTTCAAAATCAGTTTTATACAAGAAGATTTTTTAAGTTTTCACTATATACATTAGTGAAAAGTGACCACGACCCCGTGCATTTAACAAATTGAAATAGTTTTAACAAACTTGTTAGAAGATCAGACAATGACCATTTGTGTAAAATTATTTTGGACCTGCGGTTAAGGAGGAGGTGTTTTGTTTACTATTTTAGCCCTGGCGGCCCCTATGCGCAACCAAGCGGAACCGTTTGAACAAATTTGGAAGAAAACCAAGCGTGGAACATCCAGACCAAGTTTCATTAATTTCCAACAAATTATTTGAGAGAAGATGTTTTTTAAAGGAAAGTGCGGATGGACGCCGGACGCCGGACAGTGAACCATCTTAATAGCTTACCCTGAGCACAGGTGGGCTAAAACTGCTATAATAAATTTTATACAAGCAAGTGTAAAGAAGGACATATTACCTCTACAGAAAGCAGAGCATGAAGAGAAACACAAATGGTCTACAAAATCATTGCAACTGTTTGTGATATGAACCATATTTAGCTCGTCTGATTAAAAAAAATATCTACGAGGTACTGTCGTCACTGATCGTCGGCGTCGGTAAACATTTTTTTAAGTACACCTTTTCTCAAAAACTGAAAAGCTACAGCGTTACAACTTTGCATACTTGATTATCATCCTAAAGGAAATATGTAGGCCAAGACCCATAACTCTAACTTGCATTCTGTCAGAATCATGACCCTTTTTAAAAAAAAAAAATGAGTTTTGTGGTTAAAAAGTTTGTTTATGTCCACAATGAAACTTTGCACACCTGTTTATCATAATTAGGTGACTATATATTCATTCACAGAATCATAACTCTAACCTGCATTTTGTCAGAATAAATTCTCTGTTTGTACTTAGGAAATCTTAACTAAACTCTTTTCTTACATATTTTCCAACACTAACAGTGCTAGTGCGACGCAATCAATAGCCGCCATAGTTCAAAGATAGGCATCCTACTGATTCGATATGTCTTTTTATGATTTTATAATAATATAACAACAAAGGCATCGCCGTGCGGAGCATGTAACGCCGACAGCAATGCCCCTTACAAATTTGAAAATTTTAGAATCATAGATCAAAGCATTCTGATTATTATTAAGTGAAAACTGAATTCAAAACAAATGTATGAATGACCATCAGCATAACATAACAGGTCCATCTGATCACCTCATTTGACAGTGACCATGATAACCTCAACATCAGTAGGGGTCCATGGTGAATTTCTTTTAATGATCCTTAACTTTTGTCCCTCTGACTGCAAAAAAATCAATTATAGCATCACTCACTACCCGTTAGCAATGAACCTCCCAAATTGTGTGTTGTAAGTGAAATCATTATTTAAAATAGTTTTCAGAAACACTTTCGTACTAACAGTCAATGAGACCTTGACCATGATTACAATGATATCAAGAGGATCATTTAGTGTCAAATAGCAGTCTGCAAGGTTTGAGGATCAAAATTGTTTACAAAATATTGAAATAACGTTTCTCGTACAGTCACTGTAACATTTGATACTCTTACTTCAAAATCAATAGTGTTAAATGTACTGTTCTTGGGCAATGTGCCTGATAAGTAAATTGATCGTAGGCCAAGGCGTTCTAAAGATGTTAATCTGAAACACTTTGTGTACTAATAAGAACTGTGGCCACGACATCTGAGTCACTAACTCCAGCATAGACGATAGACAATGTCCATAAAAAATGTGATAATCAAGTTTGAGGATCATAGGTTAAAGTATTCTTAAGGTACCGAACGCAAATAAAATTTCTAACAGAAACTGACAGCGAACAAAACACCTGTATCATCAAAAACAATGTCACACTTGTCCTAAGGCGTATTAAAGGATTTGTATTGATTAACTACATAACATTTGTCACAAAACTACCCTTAGGCTAACTAACTAACCTAACCTTAAATAAAAAGTTGGCAATATTTTGCTCATTGCCTCCAATACAAGTTTTCAGGCCAGTATCAATATATTGGTCATTTAATGCGATCGAATATAATAAATCTATAATAAATCTACTCAAACAAACCGAGCCTTAAACATTTTCATTTATGTCGTATTGGGCGACCTTGGGTTTTCCACTTCTGCAATTTTCTGATTGGTTTAGAAACTCGGTCAATGCCAAGATAAGTTGATCGCAGAAACAAGAGGACCATGAGGTCCTGAATCGCTCACCTGCCCCCACATGAACTGAGTATGACGTCGTTTTTTTCTATTATTTGACATAGTGACCTAGTTTTTGAGCTCATGTGACCTACTTCTGAACTTGACCTAGATATCATCAATTTAAAAATTCTGACGAATTTTCATGAAGATCCATTGAAACATATGGCCTCTAGAGAGGTCACAAGGTTTTTCTATTATTTGACCTAATGACCTAGTTTTTGAAGGCATGTGACCCAGTTTTGTATTTGACCTAGTTTTTGAGCTCATGTGACCTACTTCTAAACTTGACCTAGATATCATCAAGATAAAAATTCTGACCAATTTTCATGAAGATCCATTGAAAAATATGGCCTCTAGAGAGGTGAAAAGGTCTTTCTATGTTGAGACCTAGTGACCTAGTTTTTGATCGCAGTTGACCCGGTTTCAAACTTGACCTAGATATCATCAAGATGAACATTCAGACTAACTTTCATACAGATCCCATGAAAACTATGGCATCTAGAGTGGTCACAAGTTTTTCTATTATTTGACCTACTGACCTAATTTTTGACCGCATGTGACCCAGTTTCAAACTTGACTTAGATATTATCAAGATGAACATTCTGACCAATTTTCAAATTTTCATGCAGATCCCATGTAAATTATACGGCCTCTACAGAGGTCACAAGGTTTTTCTATTATTTGACTTATTGACCTAGTTTTTGATCGCACGTGACCTAGTTTCAAACTTGATCTACATATCATCAAGATGAACATTCTGACCAATTTGCATACAGATCCCATGAAAAATATGACCTCCAGAGAGGTCACAAGGTTTTTCTATTATTTGACCTAATGACCTAGTTTATGACCACACGTGGCCCAGTTTCAAACTTGACCTAGATATCATCAATGTAAACATTCTGACCAATTTTCATGAAGATCCCATGAAAAATATGGCCTCTAGGGAGGTCACAAGAATTTTCTATTTTTAGACCAACTGACCTAGTTTTATATCGCAGTTGACCCGATTTCGAACATGACCTAGATATCATCAAGATGAACATTCTGACCAATTTTCATGCAGATCCCATGAAAAATGTGAACTCTACAGATGTCACAATGTTTTTCTATTATTTGACCTACTGACCTAGTTTTGGATCGGACGTGACTCAGTTTCAAAGTTATCCTAAATATCATCAAGATGAACATTCTGACCAGTTTTCATGCAGATCCCATGAAAAATATGACCTCTAGAGAGGTCACAAGGATTTTCTATTATTTGACCTACTGACCTAGTTTTTGACACAGTTGACCCGGTTTCAAATATCACCTATATATTATCAAGATAAACATTCTGATCAATTTTCATGCAGATCCCATGAAAAATATGGCCTCTAGGGAGGTCACAAGAATTTTCTATTTTTAGACCTACTGACCTAGTTTTGGACCGCAGTTGACCTAATTTCCAACATGACCTAGATATCATCAAGATGAACATTCTGCCAAATTTTCATGCAGATCCCATGAAAAATGTGAACTCTACAGATTTCACAAAGTTTTTTCTATTATTTGACCTACTGACCTAGTTTTGGATCGGACGTGTCCCAGTTTCAAATTTATCCTAAATATCATCAAGATGAACATTCTGACCAATTTTCATGCAGATCCCATGAAAATATGACCTCTAGAGAGGTCATAAGGATTTTCTATTATTTGACCTACTGACCTAGTTTTTGATCACAGTTGACCCGGTTTCAAATATCACCTAGATATCATCAAGATGAACATTCTGACCAATTTTCATGCAGATCAAATGAGAAATACGGCCTCTACAGAGGTCACAAGGATTTTCTACTATTTGACCTACTGACCTAGTTTTTGACGGCACGTGACCCAGTTTCAAACTTGACCTAGATATCATCAAGATAAATATTCGAACTAACTTTCATGAAGATCTTTTGAAAAATATGGCCTCTAGAGAGGTCACAAGGTTTTTCTATTTTTAGACCTAGTGACCTAGTTTTTGATGGCACGTGACCCAGTTTCAAACTTGACCTAGATATCATCAAGGTAAATATTATGACCAACTTCCATAAAGATCCCATTAAAAATGTGACCTCTAGAGTTGTCACAAGCAAAAGTTTACGGACGCACGCACGCACGGAAGGACGACGGACGACGGACGCAGCGCGATCTCAAAAGCTCACCTTGTCACTTTGTGACAGGTGAGCTAAAACAGACGCTGTCTTGATTGTTTTCAAACTTTGTCAACACATTAGAAACAATAGTAATATTATTTTATCATGTTTACATCTGATAAATCATTTTGCACACTATAACATACAGTAACTGGATTATCACAAGATACGTGTACATTGTCTTTGACCTAAAACTTGGAAGGCCTGTCGATAAATTCACATTATACTGACCGTCGTATTTAGTAAATAGGCATTCAGTTTTTGACTCAAGTGACGTTTCACATTGCCTATCAGCCTCGAACAATATGACACTACTCGGCCAAGAAACAAAGCCAATATGAAATTAATTACCTAATTATTAAACATTGTAGTATAGTATAATCAAAATGAGTGTCATATAACTTACTATTTTCAGTGCAGTTTCATTTATGATGTACACAGTTCTCACCTGATTTAATTTGTCAGCAAATGTACCTACAAGCAGGACTGGTGGACCCTGATCATCTGGAGAACTACAATACTCGTGTATGGATTTTAACCAAAACTCAACGAATTCTGAAATCGATACATTTGGTATGTATTGAAATTGAATTGATTGACTAATTATAATGATTGGCCTTGAATCGATTGACTTATTATAATGATTGGCCTTGAATCGATTGACTTATTATAACGGTTTGCCCGAATGTTTTAAGTGTCTTTAATGATATATTTTCTATAATTATTCATTAACCGACTTGTCGATCGAGAATAATGTGCCTTTTAGAATAAATCGACTTATTATGGTATATGATGTGTCAGTGTGGCAAAATTTAGTGGTAAACATAATGACAAGTCCGAAGATCAACAGACCAAAAGTCTGACATAGAAGCTTAGTCCAAGTAGACCTTAAATACTGCCTCTCCTGTCAGACACAGTCGTAGAGAAAAACGTCCGAAAGTAAAAAGAATCGATTTGTTTCAAATAAGTTGCGGCGAAACCTCTTTTATCAAACTTTTTTATCATTTTACGAAGCTTATGAATAACAACCCAATAAACGCCATTTTGCGATTTACTTTTTCACAGGTCTTAATTAAAGGCACTCGCTACAGTTTTTCCGGACGGGTCGATATTAACCCCAACACCGTGCCAATTTGATTTTGTCGTAGCTCACAGCAGACTTGGTGCGGTCTTCTGCGCATGCCCGGAATTGATTATCTAATGTCGCGTACGGCAAAAATTCGCAAATTATTGCATGTTCGCATGCATTTAATGTACAAAATGTATAATATACTGACTAAAGGTAAGAGTAAGTATCACCATGGTTAGAAAAATATACATATTTAAGGTACTTTTAGTTCAAATTGCTTCAATCTGACATATACTGGAGTCTGTAATTTATACCAGCGCCCAAACTCTTCATTGAGTCACAGCTGTTTCTAATCCCGTACCGTACCCGTACCGTACATTCGTAAACTATAGATTTTGTTAAAAAGGGCGGAAACTTTCATCGTTCTATGCCATCAAAATGCTTCAGAAACACCTTAAAATCCGCTTATTAAGAAATCTTCCGTTGGATAATTTTATATATATATTTCTAAGTCATTTGCTCAAACACTGAATGAGTATTTCGTACTTACCTGCATTGTATAAATGCCCGCCACACCCCACCTCGTTGTAATACGGTGACCTATCAATTTTGTTTTTGTTTTAGATTAGGTAGACATAACCAAAGGTATGTGCAGAGTTTGATTAAATTCTATTACTTGAAACTCGATAAAATAGCAGAAGTACCAACTTAAAATTGACAAAAATATGCAAAAATAGCCATTGGGTCTGCTGAACAAGTATTCCTTTCTTTACAAAATCATGTTCTTTTGATTTCTCTGATCATGTTTCAAAAAGATATATTGTTTTCCGTTATAAAAATGCTTAGATAATCAAATTTATGCTAATTATTGCACTTATCTGAAATATATTTTAGGATTACAGAAAGTTTGAAAAATGTTTAAAATAGCACCATATCTAGGGGCAAATTAAATTGAAACAAAGCTGGTGACCTAGTATTTTTATTTCATTTTTCAGGTCATTATAACATGATCTTTTAATGCAAAACATTTCATCAAAATCTATTATTGAGAAAAAAATTACGAAACTGTAGCGAGTGTCCTTTAATCATGAAACCAGTTTAGTTTAATCGTATTTTATTGCATATAATTTTCATTTCTACATATATACATAACATACAGATAAAATCATATATTGAAATGAAAAGAACAGGAAATGGGTTGGACTTAAAGTTATGCTAATATTTTAAACAGTTCTCCCTACAAAGTAATCATGGAACCAAGTTCGATTTACGATAACTAGATGTAGTAACATAATTATTTTCTCAGTTTATAACTGAATGTGTTTCAAAAGCAATTCACCTGATATTTTCCAGTTTTTCGTCCCATCACAATCCGGGAAGCAGTCGTCATCTTGAACTATATCCTCCATGAGTTTGGACATATCAGTGACCAGCAAGTACACACAGCGTCTGGACAAAAACACCTGGTGTGTTGAATAGAACGCATACTGTCCTGCAAAGTCCCAAACCGAGAGATCTGCTGTGTTTGTGTCTCTTTCGTCTGTAGATAGCTGAGACTGTTCTTTTATCAAATCCTAAACAATATTTGAGAACTAGATATACAGATATAATTTTGTTATTAACAATCTGTTGCTAAAAGTATATATTTCGGTCCAACGAAATGTTACTGTTTAGAATATAGAAAAGAGTGCTAGATGAATAATATGATTAAGGAATGACAATCTTTGCTAATTATTTCTTAAGTATAAACATTGTATCACAATTTATAGTAAGGATCTTAGTATTATTTACCAAAAGCTGATTTCGAATATAATCTTCTGCCTGGTTCACAGTAGAACTAATAGGTATTTTAGAGACTTTTGGAGCGTCCCAACTGTCTGTCTCTAGAAGATTACGATTATGTATAGACTTCAGACCTGACAGAACAAGAACAAAAATATTCCTGTATAGTATTTTAATTTGTTAACTGTGAATCTGATTAATCCATGGTGTATGGTCTGAGTATAATTTCCGACCAGTAAGTATGCCTAGAATTTTCTCGGTCAACTTCTGGAGCGACCCAACTCTCTGTCTCTAGAATTTATACACATATTGATCAGTTTTATAAATTATGGTAGCTATTTGTGCAATTTCATTAATTTTGCCTTCCTGTTTCAGAGACACAACGACAAAAGTCATTTAGACACACCGCTAAACGTCGTAACAACGCCACGCCAAATGCAGCTCGCAAAATGTCGCTCAACAAAAGTACTTTTAGCACCCCTGCAAACTTCTTCCGAGCAAACGTCAATCCGCTTGTCTTCGCCCCGCAAACGTCGTTAAGGATGTTAGATACGTTTCAGGCCAATTTTTTCTACAATTAAGAATTGTTTCATACTTTGCATGTTTGAAGATCTTTAGGCCATTTTCTACACACACACTCAAGACAAAATTGAAATTTGAAAAACGTGGACAAATTGGGGGTTCATTTTAAAACACAAACTATCTTTATCAGTTGTAAAATAATTGTATTTCTAACAATTCAGTTTGAATATGCTATGAAGTCAGCATGAAATCTTAATGATTTCACATAATACTGTGACTCATTTTAACAAGGCAATAATTACCCCACCCACTTTTTTCCAATGACACCAGTACTTGTATCAGTCTAAAGATGACATAACTTTATTTCTATAATTAAGAATTTTGAAATACTTTTTGTATTTATTCTGTCTCAAAATTGCTTCAACCTAAGGGATAAAATTGGGGGTCACCGAACATATAAGAGAGATATTCTGTATTTCATCATGAAAGAACCAACATTTTAGAATATTGGGATTGGCTGGCAAATAAGCTTTAACAACAAATATTTTCTTGAAAAAAAAAACAAACAAAAAACGCCTAAACAATATAAAAAACATAATTTTAAATAACAAAATAGTTCCAAACCATTTACATCAACATTTCATCATAAAAAAACCCAGATGTAATATTACCCCACCCACTTTTTTAAAGTTAAGTATGAATTATATAGCATTGTTAACACTCCAACATGAATATTACTACAACAATCTTCACCAAAGTAAAAAACAATATGCATGGCTACATAATCTGGAATGTGTTGCATTGTTGGGATGATCCGACCAGTATATTTACAGTAATGTGCCCCTGATATAGTAAAAAATAGCAATGTTTACCCATTTTTTACAACTGTATCATTTTTATTTAAAGAAATCTTGAATAAACTTATAGACAATGTGTACGGCCATACGGTCTTGAAAGAGCTACATTTCAGGCATTTTCAGACTAGTAAGTCCAGAGTTATCTGTCCCTGTTATATAAAAAGTTGCAATATTTGACAATTTTAACGCTCTAGTTTGAACATTTTCAAAACAATTTTGATCAGATTAAATGGCAATGTATATGAGCACAAGGTCTTGGAATAACTCGATTTTGGGTATGACAAGACCAGCTTGTCCGGAATTATGTGCTCCTGATATATCACAAAAGCTGTCTGTTACCAATACACTTGAAGGGGTTTACGAGATACAGAGCGGACACAAAATTGAAGGTTCGAACTTTTGACTTTAAGTTGCGACCTTGACCTTGAACTGACATGGCTGACTCATGTATTCTGCATCGTCTTGATGAGGTGATCATTTGAACCAAGTTTCATGAAAATCCTTCAACATGTTCAAGGGGTTTAGGAGATACAGAGTGGACACAAAATGTTACGGAAGGACGGCAGATGGAAGGACGGAAGGATGGACAGAGTCCATTCCTATAACCCCCTCCACTTGTTTCGGGGGATTTATAAACACCACGACAATAACCAGGAAATGACCTTCAATTCAGCACCTATAAAATTTCATGTTGTGAAACAAGTCCCAGTACCGTACCGTATAATCATTTTCTAACAGATGGTAAATCACCTTAAATATTTCTAACGGGTAGTGAACCATTCCAAGTAATCTTAAATATTTCTAATTGTCACTCAAAAATATTCTGGTATGTAGGACTCTCAACGAAAATTATCTTATATCATATATGATAATAAATCACCTTAATGTTGTGTTGAGCTACCTTAAATGATTCTTCCGATACTACGATACTGAATTAAACCAACAGGCTACTTCTAATCAGGCCATAAAAATAAATAAAGTGTGCAGTAGACTAAATACCTATCAAAGCATCTTTCAAGTTCAGAACTGACTAGTACTGAAGTAAATAAATTTCTTTTTAATTCACTGCACAAGATATAATATTTGAAACTTTCTATTAATTGACTATTTGGGAAAAGTACCTTGGACCTTTCACCAATGAAATTTGCCAAAATTCTCTAATATAAAGCAAAGAAAACCCGTAATTTGTTCAGGATAATATTAAACAGTAATGTTCAAATCAAATAAAAGTACATGAATTTATATACTGGGTATACCATATTAATGTAAAAGTACACAATCAGGTTTTCTGAAAATCTATTAATAGAACAGTTTTACTTTATGCTAAAATTAGTTAACTACTGGACCAATGAAAAATCAATACTACCTTGTAATGAGGATGTGGAAAATTGCTGGAATCGCAAAATGTGTACTGTAACTAATAAATGGGGATCCAGAAACTGAATCAAAAAAAAAAAAAAAAAAAGAAAATAGGACGTCTAAAAATAAATACCACTGACTGAGAAGAGTATCGAAGTACTGGCTTGTTGAATATACCTTTTAATTGTTAAATATATTGTTTTTAAAAGAAATATTTATTTTGATGACAATTTCAAAAGATTTAAGAGATAAAATTTGGTTTCAAAAGAGATAGATATAAGATACATCCAAAGAACTACAAAATACATTATAGCTAATTGATACAACATGCAGAATCCTTCACCAATTAGTTTAATTTTGTTAAAATCATTTTTACCAATTTAATGTGACTTGTGAATTTTCTTTCTATCTTTTACAATAGCACATCATCTTGGCTGATTGTGATTCTTTTTTTTTTTATTTGTACTTTGTTGAAATCACTCAAAAAGCCTAACTGATTACTGAACTACTAAACAGTTGTAAAGAACATCCAATTTTGAAAAAAAATTGATTGATTTAAATACACATTAATTTTACATTCACTCAAAACCTGTATGATATAATGAACACAATTCTCTCAGATCACTAGCTGTTTCCTGAAGGAATCACTGTGTAAAATCAAAATAAGTGTAGACCAGTCTGTAAATACTGTCTCTTCTGTCAATGGTAAAGCTGTTTCCAAACGTTTCCATACACTAAAAGTTTTCATTTTACTAGTATCACGGGGGAGGAAGTGTTACACGAAGGATGGAGTTCTTCTGATAACCTGTCATGTTTTCTTCTGATAACTGTTACGGAGTTCCTGGAAAACGTTACAGAGTTCTTCTGATGTCTGAATGACGAGCCAAGGACTCGGTGGATAAAATGGTAATTATTTATCTTTAAATAGAGAGAATGGGATGTAAAACTAAAGTTTGATGGTCAAGGTTGCCTGATGTCTTGTGCTATTTCGTCAGAAAATACTGTTTAGTCTAATAATCAGCGCCACGTCTTTGAAATGAAGACATTTTGAGTAAAATATCGAAATCGTTTGCTTATTCTTTCATATTATTCTTCTTATTCACGTTCTTTATCCTCATCACATGCAATAGAATAATTTCAGTGCAAAGTTGCAAACATAAACCACTTTCTAACAATTTTATGTCCGATTTTTCAAATGTTACGGAATTCAGGTGATAACTCTGAAGATGTTACAGAGTTCTTATGATAACTTTTATTACTGCCAGGGTGTTTCTTGAGCTATGATAAGATACTTTTCAGCTAATTAAATTACATGTATTTACAAAGGGTGTTAATGATGTTCTAACGTAATATATTTATCCAAAACACAGTATTGTGGTTATATAATGTACGGTATGAGTCTTTTGTAAAGTTTTTTTTTGGTTGGGTTTAACGTCGCATCGACACATTTTAGGTCATATGGCGACTTTCCAGCTTTGATAGTTGTAAAGTTTAAAACTATGTGCAGTACAATGACATATATAGTAAAATATGAATAGTTAACAAATGCAGTAAATTGTTTTGTTTTTTTTCGTTCTATCAATGAATGTGTCAATGTTCGTGAACAACGGTTCATAGGTTTCCGTTTTGATTGATCACTGAATTGAAATCAAATCCGTTCATCTAATTGCTGCATTTGCAGGGGCTGTCTTTTTCTGAAGTGGTTTATCGGATTAATATGTATGACTGCTGTTGTCATCGCAAGCTATTCAATTGCTGTTTTAATTATGCATATTCATATTATGACCTTTACGTTGAGTTAATATGTGGAAGGTTGAAAAGGCGAATATGCTAGGTAAAGCTTTAGATAATTGACCTTTGTTTCAGGATGCGACAGTCTGATGTAAATACTGTCACAAAAGATTCCTGACGTCTGAAGCAGTTGCTCATGTTGTAAATATTCATACTGAAAGGAATGTCGCAATTACAACATTGAGGTCATGTGGCAAATTATCAACAACTGTTTATGCACAGTCTTGGTTGGTGTATTTACTCTTTTAAATTTTTGTACAGGACTTTCTGTAGTATCTTTCGTCAACACTTGTATCAAACCACTTTCTTCATGATAGGATATTTTTTATTCGTCCTGTCCAATGTCTTCCCCCAAGTAAATCAAACGTCCGTGTTTTAAATTTGCCACAGTCATACATATTGATCCAATAAACTGCTTCAGAAAAAGACAGCCTCTGCAAATGCAGCAAATAGACGTACCCTAAATTAAAGATAACGAATTTTATTTCAATTCAGTGATCAATCAAAACGGAAACCAATAAACTGTTGTTCACGAACATTGGCACATCCATTGATAGAACGAAAAAACAACAACAATTTACTGCATTTGTTATCTATTCGTATTTTACTATTATATTTGTCATTATACTGCACATAGTTTTAAACTTTACAAAATACTCCTACCGTACATTATGTCACCACAATACTGTGCCTTAGATAAATATATTACATTAGAACATCATAAACACCCCTTATAAATAATAAAATTAGCTGAAACGTATCTTAAAATAGCTCAAAAAACACCCTGGCAGTAATAAAAGTTATCATAAGAACTCTGTGACATCTTCAGTGTTATCACCTGAATTCAGTAACATTTGAACAAAACTGGCATAAAATTGTTAGAAAGTGGTTTATGTTTGCAACTTTGCACTAAAATTATTCTTTTGCATGTGGTGAGGATGAAGAACGTGAATAAGAACCACACATAACGACAACACATTTACAGTTGACACCTCATCATGAACTTTCATTGGGGCTGCATTGTTGTACTCGCTCTTACTTGGAACGTTACCAGTTATAAGAAGGAGAAATGTAGTCTGTTCTGCTCTTTATTATTTCCTTAGTATCTGTTCTACCAAGACATTTCTCAAACTGTATTCTACTCATATCTGGTTCTGAAAATAGACATTCATATCTGGTTCTGAAATTTTACAATCAATACAATTCGCATTGTTACAGAATACTTACTTGATTACTTATTAAATATTAAAATATTATGTATACTAGGTCTTTATTAATTTATTCATAAATCATCATGATAAAACAAATTTAAGCACAGTGGTCCATTACTCCAGAAAAGATAAAAGAACATTAAGGCCTCAACAGACGTTAAGTTCAAGTTGTACAACACTAATTATCTTAAAGATGTACCATTTTGAAAATTGTACATCTTTCACATTCAGACAATATTCCACTCCCATATAAATAACAGGGCTTTCCTAGTAAACATAGTGCATCAGGTACTGAAAAGAATGTAACTGTTCTTAATAAAAAATAATATCCCATGAATTTGATTATGACACAAATGAGCCACGTCATGAGAAAACAAACAAGTGGCTTTGCGACCAACATGGATCAAGACCAGCCTGTGCATCCATGCAGTCTGGTCAAGATCAATGATGTTTGCTTTCAAAGCCTTTTGCAGTTAGAGAAACTGTTTCATAGCGAACAGCATGGACAAGACTGCGCAGATGCTGGTCGGAAAAGCACTTGTTGGTTTTCTCATGACGCGGCTCAAATCATTTAACTTATCAGTGTCATCTTTTTTCCATGCATTGGAGGCCATTTTATATTCAGATTTGTGTTTATTTTTTGAGCAATCGTTTCTGGAATTTCATTCACTTGCCTCTTACCAACTAATTATTTGTTGCTTGTCAACTTGGGTGGTACGTAAGGCAAAACTTACGAAACAGAACATGTCCTAATCTGTATCAAGGAATAGGCATCGTATATACGATAACATTTGGCTGTACATCTTAACTTTAATTGGTGTTGTACAACAAAAGCCTACCGTCTGTTGAAGGCTTTAGATTGAACTAAAATAATTAATAAACAATTACAGTACAGTATCAAATGACAATACAATATATTTTACATGACTCACCATGACTTTTGGAAACTGTAAACCATACAGTAAATGAACAGGAAAAATGCCACACCACTCTGGACAACTTCCGCACTCATTCCAGTGCTGTGCTATATTTAGTTGATGTCGTATGTATTTTCATATATTTTTTTCTAGTATTTATTTTGAAAATGTTATGGAAATGTAGACAAGCTTACTGTCGCTGATTGGCTGCTTTTAAATTTCTTTTTCAGCCACAATTTGACCATCACAGCATAAAACAAACTGTATTTGTCGGATTAATTCTACTAAAGATGCAGCTGCTGATTACATTTATTGCAACGTTTAAGCTGCATTGATAAGTGGTCCAATTCAGTATGTCCTTCCTTCCTGCCATTCTGGTAACTGGACAAAGTCCTCATGGATTACTAGTGTAGGAATGTTCCGAATGCCAGACAAACTGTCATTCTTTACTAACCATATTTAGATCTATAGAAATACTTTGTACTTCACAGTCTGTTCCGGTACTCTCGACAGCTAACAGTTACTGCCTAAAACTGATGGCAAACGTAAAACAAATGACAGACGTAGTGAGACGAAGAATTCGTAAACTTTTCAGCCAAAACACTGCATCAAGACGACACTTCCGCATTGCGCCAAAACAAACGACCGCTTTACGAAACCGGTGAATGTCGTTAAAAGTCTCGCGATAAACTTAGATTTGAGCCTGAACGAATACCGTCCTTCTAGCTTTTCCATTAAGACGCCGATTATTGAAGATTCTCTTGGAATGCAAGCAAGAAATAAATAAAATTCAACACACTTAAACTTTTCGACTTTACGTAAAGCGAGATCATTCGCGCATGCGCACAAAATGTACCGAACTACCTTAAAACGCCGGGTCAAATGTCGCCCCTACACAACGGCAAACGTGATTATTGCAACCCGCTACGAGAGAACGAACAAGAGCTGTCGGAGGACAGCAACGCTCGACTATTTAACAGCCTTGTCGCTTGAATGAATAAGAAAGTCGAAAAAGGGGCATAATTTAGTAAAAAAGTAAAATAGGGTTATGGAACCTGCATAGTGCTTATCAGCTCATGACAGTGGACAAGTGTATGAAGTTTCAATCCATTCCCATTAGTGGGTACTGAGATACCAGCTTACATATAAGAATTTAACCCAAAAACTCCTAAGTTGAAAAAGGGGCATAATTTTGTAATATGCAAAGTTGAGTTATTGACCCTTTGCACTGCATGTCATATCATGACAGTGAACAAGTGTGTGAAGTTTCAATCCTTTCCCATTAGTGGATACTGAGATACCAGCTTACATACAAAAACTTAACCAAACATTTCTATGTTGAAAAAGGGGCATAATTTTGTAAAAAAGCAAAATAAAGTTATGGGACCTGCTTTGTGCATGTCAGATTATGACAGTGAACAAGTGTGTGAAGTTTCAATCCATTCCCATTAGTGAGTACTGAGATACCAGCTTACATAAGTCGAAAAAGGGGCATAATTTTGTGAAAAAGCAAAATAGAGGTATGGAACCTGTGCAGTGTAAGTCAGTTTATCACAGTAAATAAGTGTGTGAAGTTTCAATCCATTCCCACAAGTGGTTACTGAGATACCAGCTTACATACAAAACCTTAACCAAAAATTTCTAAGTCAAAAAAGGGGCATAATTTTGTAAAAAAGCAAAACAGAGTTATGGAACCTGTGCAATGTAAGTCAGTTTATCACAGAGAATAAGTGTGTGAAGTTTCAATCCATTCCCACAAGTGGTTGCTGAGATACCAGCTTACATACAAAAACTTAACCAAATCGGGACGCGGACGCGGACGCGGACGCCGACGCAGACGCGGACGCCGACGCATGGGCGAGTCCAATAGCTCTACTATTCTATGAATAGTCGAGCTAAAAAGCACAAATCAACCATTATAATATTATGCTCTTTCAGTAACTTGTGAATATTTTGAATTTCATTAAACATTTAAATGTACATAATGTTCTCATTTAGATACCGTCTTTTTATGGCGAGTGGATATTAGTGCCAAAAGTAAAGTATTTGTATTTCAAAACTGAACTTTTTCATAATTGTTGAATATTATACCTTGATACATGGTATTATCGCTACCCATACACTTTACTTCAGTTGAAATAGGTACATCTTCCTCTTCCGGGCTTTTTTTGTCGAGGGTTTTCTTTGTCAACAGTTTCACCAAGCGATTACGTATAGACTTCTGACCTGACAGCACAAAAACAGAACTATTCCTGTATGGTAATTTAATGTGTTCCATGTGGATCTGATTAACCCATGTTGTATGGTCTGTGTATATTTCGCGAACAGTAAGTATGCCTAGTAGTATAATATCAAGCACCACTCCTCTGGCGGCCGTAGTTGTTGCAATATAATGATGCCTTAAACAATTCACAGTTGTTTATAAACAATTGAAAAGTATATCGCACAGTATTATTGCGTGTTGAAATTTTATCAAACCAAAGAAGAAATGTAAAATAAGTTCATATACAACGTGTCCGATTCAGAACATTATTTCGTTGATGTCCAACGCGCTAGGTTTCATACCATTTCTTTGTAATTTTGATTCTCAGACCTGTATACTTTTTTAAACTGTAACCAATTATATATTTTTCATGAACGTTTAACTTAGTAAATTTAGTTCCAACTTGTTTCCTAACTGAAATATGTCATAATTATTAAAATCGTAATTACGTTTAAATACACTTCATCTTAAATCTGAATATGTGTTTGAAGCTGTCCTATAATATTTTAAGGCAAAATTTTTGATAATCTTATACTTCAATATTCAAATAGCATTACCCGCCCGGTCATATATTCAGTATTAAATAATTTAAAGATATATCCGATTTTATATGAATATAAGAACAAAATAATGCATTCAAAAGCGTAGTAAAACTTATGCAAGGTATGATATACAAGATAACAAAATGGATATATGGAAGATTCGAACCGTCAAAACTATCACTCATCCTCATTCCCTGTACAAACACGTTATAGCGCTAATTTCATACATTTTATTTCATTTACTTTTTTTATTTACATACTGCTTAAACATAAAACGCTATAATACTGTAATGTAACTAGTGTGCATAGTCGTGGACTGAAGTATGTGTCACGAAATATGGCTTCAAAAACTAGAAAAGTACAATGTCAGCAATATAAATGTGCTACCCCATTCAAACTAAGATACTGTTCTCCGGTGTAAGAGCCTCGTTTTAAAAGATTCCATCTTGGCATAATGCTCTAAGGCGTTGGCCTATGGTACTTTGTAATGGACAATGGTACAAACCTCAGTGGTGGCGACGATTTTTTATTATTGAAATAAGAAAGAGAACAATTTGATGAAGATGAAGATCACCAGAACTATAATTTGGATGAAAGCTGAACTACTGCCATTTTGGAATAAATTTATTGATCCTTCTTGGTAAAAAGTGTGTTGAATGCATTTTCATAGTCTTTTCTAGGTATACTATGAAGAAACTAGAATATTGCAGAACCGAGGTGTTTGCGCTGCACGAATTTTTGACCTGAAAGAAATTTTTGAGCGTTGGGAACAAAAAGAATTCACCTGGGGCAAGGTCAGGCGAAGAAGGGAGGGTAAGGGAGCACAACAACCGTTTCCTGCTTCAGAAAGTCTTGCACAACAGACGCCTTGTGCGATGACGCATTGTCATGTAGCAATCTGATATTGGCAAAACCAGTTGCGAGTCTTCGATTTTTAAAATATTTCTACAGTTTTCGAAGAACTTCGCATTTATGGATTTGCCTTTATGTACAGCAACCTGAATAGCAGAACCCTGAGTTGTGAAGAATATGACATAACATTACCTTCTTCACACTCAAGGTCCGCTTTGCAATGCATAGTCTTTTGTCAGACTTTGTTGCCCATATTTTCTTCTGAATCTTTCGTTTGGGGTAAAAGAGTGAACCCATGTCTCGTTACCAGTGACGACATTTGCGAAAGACCGTGCATTGTAATTTGGAAGCTGTTCAAGCAACAATTTTGCGCATTACACGCGTGCCTTTTTCTACTAATCTGTCAACAGATGGGGAATCCTTCTAGCACAGATCTTTCTCATTTTCAAATTACGTTTCAGAATTGTATGAGCTGCTCCTAATGAGATGCCAACCATACTAGCTATTTGCCTAGCGGCGTATCTTGCATCAGTAGCAACTATTTCTTTCACTCTAGCAACCAACTTGGCAGACGTTGTTGTTTTCGGCCGACGGCCATGTGGTGCATCTTCTGTTGAAACTAACCCAAATTTGAATTTCTTAAACCAACGAATAACTGTCGGAAAAGACATTTCATTATGCCCATTAACAGAACATTTATCAAAAATGTCTTTACACCCTGTGCCAAGAATACAACGATTCCTAATACTGGACGTACGCTGACCTTCTTCCAACATTTTTTGTATTAGTATATACGAGCAGGCAATATTTAGCGAGCGATAGACACAGCTAAAGAGAACGGATTTAATGGGTGTGGTATCAATGTAAAGCTAACATGTTTATCTACCCAATAATCTTAATTTCTCCGTGATTTTCGCATTATTGAGCGAGATAACGTTCTATATGCATTCATATTCACACCCTATAAACGACTGTAGCCCCCTCTTCTTCTTGATCAAAGCGAGTGATCAAAACAATAAACAGACACGCGAAAGGTAAGAATCGTCTTCAAATTCATTATTTTTCTTTACACTATATGTGTATTAAAGTTTAACGATAAGTCTAACATAAATATGTGTATATGGTGATATAATAGATGAAACTGACAGGTAATGTTTACAAAATGTTGACTGATCACACTCATTGCATGAAAATTTACTCAACCAAGTCACGAAACTGATGAATATCACGCCAAATTGATTTGTAATCCAATTATCCATGATGTTTTCTGTAATATGTATGCATACTCCATAAATATATGTAAATAAAATGTTTCGTATTTATTACGTTTTTAAATGAAATTTATTCTTATCTAATCTGTGTAAAAACATTAACTGTATGCCGACTTGCCAATTTTGATATTTGATCTGAACGCGTATTTGCGAGTGATACTGTATTCCATCTTGCGAGTACAGTAGGCGATTTATGTCCTTTAAAGGCTTAAATGAATTTTTTTAAAAATGCATACAAAATTGTCTCTTTTGATCAGTCGTCATGTTTATAATGTCATTTAATGTCGAACCCCTCGTGCGATGCTTGTACTAATCCATTTGGGATGGGGATTGAGTTTCTTTGACTCGCTATCCTACTTAATTAAATAATTAATTGAATGCTTCAGCGTCGTTTACATGCAAGTATTTACAGTGTTGGTTTTACACACATATATCACAAACTGACATACGGGCCTCAATGTATCTGTAGTGTAAATACAGGTATTGCATCATCTTTTTGTAAATTTTTAATTATTGAGGTAAATGCCAGATTTTACGCATAAAATACCTCTCATGTTTTTCTGTATTTCATAAGTTAAATTTCCATGTAAATTTTATTAAATTCGGTTCAGTAACAAGAAAGTTGGTATTTTATAAACTTCAGTAATTTATGTTTTTATCCCCAAAACCACTATAACGGGCCTTAAATTGTAAATTTCAATCAACGCCATAGTAGTCAGATTTCCCGGCTTTATCGTGATTTCCGTGAAAATGCAGAGTACACGCATAAGCCATGAGTCGTCCCATGACATTTAGTATTTGGCGGGACATTACCCTACAAACAGACTGGACTACATATGCCTAGTGCACACCACTTTCGACATTAAACGAATTTACGTCAAATTGATGTAATATTCATGCTAGCTTTTGTATTACGTTTATTTCGAATTGCATCGTATTAATTTGTGATTGTAAATAATAGCTGCAGTTTATCATTTCCTTATCTATAATTTTTATTATAAACTTTTCATATCTTTCCCATGCTTTAACTTTAGACTTGTTAGTAATTTTAGAAATAATGGAAGTAATAAGTGACGTATTTTAATCACGTGACGTATGAACTTAGTAGCACATATATTTTGTATAGGTAGCACGTATTATTTATGGGAGCCTACGAAAGTATGGTGTACCCAAAGGAGCAGTCTTATGTCCTTACTTATTTGTTTTGCTATGGTGCTTACCATATGTTTTATATTTTTAAAATTAGCTTCTTCCACCAGACGACTTTTACCTGGTGATGCTGTCACGACCCGGAAGTACAATACCCGTGGTTCATTTGTCTTCACTCGCCTGGATGTGATTTTCCCAGCGCAGAGCTTTTGTCCCATGGTTGTGCAGTAAATCGCAAAGACGATGACTTTTGTGATCCGCTGAAGTCAGGTCAGAGATGCAATCACCTACCACCATACGGAGCCAAAACGGAGTCAACGTATTCACGGTTTAAAGGTTAGTGTTAGAACTTTATCCTTCATAAAAAGTTACTGAGCTCAGATTTTTTCTTTCTTTTATTTATATATTAATATTTTTTTTCACTTTTCATTTATTCATTGTAAATAATTGTTTTCTGTAAATAAATCTGTAAATATTGTAATGGGTGTCGATTTATTCTGATAGTTACTGTCCCCGTTACGTCAATACTGTCACAACATATACTATCATAAAATACGAATTAGAAACTGAAAGTATAAACAGGGTCCCTACAATTTCATGCAAAACATTAACCGTCGATTCCCTACGGAAATCACGGTTACCTGACGATTTTTAAAATAAATATGAGATGAGACAGGAGGGGAATATAGGTTGACTCCCGTCTGTCTGTCCGTCTGCAACAAAATGATATTCTGATTTTTTTAAATAAAATCTATTTCACCCGCAAGTATCCTGCGAATAAACGTATAAATAGAAAAGGATGACGAAAACATTACCGGAAAAGTCGATTAAGTCCTTATTAGTAATTCAGAGTTTACTTCATGGTAAACCAGTCAACATGATTCAAAAGTAGTACAGATATTTTGTCACGAATGGCCTAATGGTTTAACTACCCGATTCCCCCTTCCTAAATAATAACATAAACATGTTATCGTTACAAATACCGTGCGTGAGTAGTACAGCCGTCGTGTTTACTACCTGTCAAGGTTTACTGCTATTTCTCAGATTAGAAATAATTTACATTTGATAGTGATAACGTCAGGAATCTGTCCTTGCGGATTTGACCTGGTGACCTAGTTTTTGAGCCTAGATGACCCATTATCAAACTCGTCCAAGATTCTATTGATGGTAACATTATGACCAAGTTTCATTAAGATTGGACCAAAGTGTGACCTCACAGTGTTAACAGTCAAATTGTTGACGAGGGACGAGGACGCCGGACGACGGACACAGGGTGATCACAAAAGCTCACCTTGAGCACTTCTTGCTCAGGTGAGGTAATAAACCTTCATTTGTTCCTCTAATGGCACTTCTGCTTGTAAAATGGGAACTTATTTCATTCGTAGAATGTATTTTCAGTAAAATAAGACAAGTGTCATGTTAAAGTTCATGTGTTTATGGCAAATACAAAGACAAAACTAAAATAATGCTGTTTACTATGCGACGCTGTCAAGAAAGCGATCCACAAAGGATTAGTGCATTCAGTCTGGCGCGGTTTCACTCCGAATCACCCCATTCACTGTTCATATTTTCACACCTTATTAATTGTAGTTGCGATTATATACTGGTTTCAATGGTTTGAAATTCTAGAAAGTATAGAATTGTATGCGACACATCGTCTAATTATGGTCTCATGATGGTGAACATTTGTGCCAAGTTATTTCAAAAGCCCTTAATGCATAAGGAAATACGGCACTGACACAAAAAGCAGTTCATGTTTCATGTTACAAGTGTTACTTTAAAAAGAAAAAAGAAAATATCAAGATGGACATTAAGTACATATTACCGACGTTTGTACGTAATCTTTGAGAGAGGTAGGTGTAATAGCATCGAATTAATTGCTCAACCAAATATATGACACATATATAAACAGACCGAACAGACAAACCGCATGTTGACTGCTATATTCGACCCTCCTTCAAACTTTGTTTGCGGGTTATAATTATGAAGAAGTACTACAGGAGCATAGAAAACGCCGATATTTTATAAAGAAGTCACTCACAAACAGGCATACAGTCTTTTTACGAAACTCTCAAGGACTGGTACAGTATTTAAGCAAGCATGCATACAATCAGGGAATAACACCGAATCTTCTTTCATTGACGGTTATAAACAAATTGGAGAATTTATCAATGATTTTATTTCATGATTTTACTAAACTAGTATTGTTTCTTTATCCATAAAACAGTGAAATTTACATGTAGGTCATTCTTTAAGCAAGAAAATCAGTACTTTTGACGCCGACAATGTACAATTCTGCACAAAATCAGTGATCAATTGAGTTTTATTTGCTATATTTCCACCTGTCATCAGTTAAACACATTATATACAGAAACAAATCATGTTCAGCTTCCAATAAAATGTAAATATACATACCTTCAAAGCAAATCAGTCACTTTAAAATATTATTTTTTAACTTTTAGCTGTCAGTTTATTGTTTTGATCACTCGCAAGAGGAAGAGGGGGCTACAGTCGTTTATATGGTGTGATATTTGAACAATCCTTGATAAATAAGCAAGAATAATGTTGATATGGTTCTATCATTTCAAAAGTGTTAAAACGGTTTACTCCCTTCTGCAATATGTTTTTAATTCTATGGTATGTTAAAAAATTCATATGTGAATAAGTTTGTACCACCTGTCACTTTCAAAGGTTTTACCTTTTATCTGTATTTAAGAGAGAAAAATCGCCTAAATGGTGTGAACGAATCGCTTTAATATGTTTTTCTTCCTATTTTGCTGAACATACTGTACGTTAGGTATAATCTACTATTATTAATTACTGGGTATGTTGGTGACCCTCCACAAAAATATGTTGGAGCAGTATGACAAATGGAAGCGAGCCGTTATTTCCGTGGAGGGTCACTAATAAACATCGATGTGGGTTTGAGCCTCACTCAGGGCTTGAATACTTCATGTGAGGAAGCCATCCAGCTGGCTTACGGAAGGTCGGTGGTTCTGGGGTCTTCCTTTACTACTAAAGCTGGAAAGTCGCCATATGACCTATCATGTGTCGGTGCGACGTTTAATCCGAAAAACAACTCTATAACTTAATTGTGTTAACAATTTTTTTCAATGTTTTGATATAATGAACCAGATTTCTGAAGTCAGATAATCTAATTTCAAAACTGAAAAAAAGGACAAACAGTATATTTTTCATTGAAGACGAAGAAGAAGATATTCTAGTCATTGAAGGAAAACAACAAGTGTAGCATTTACATTCTGGATAAGAATGTGAAGTCGTGCACGATAAATGTAGTCTGATAAAAGTAAATGTTGTAAATTAAGGTATTAGATCACTAATGGAGAACCTCCTCTTTGAAGAGTACTCAATTCCCACCATAAACCTACTTTTACTGCAATTCTTAGGGGGGGGGGGGGGGGGGGGGGGGGGGGGGGGGGTTAGGTTCAAGCCCTACTGGGACCAACTTTTTTTCCTTATTTTCTTTTTTCTAGTAAGTTTCTACTTCCTTCAAGACTTATTATTGATTTCTTGTACAAAAATGGAAAAAGATGAATCTTATAAGTGAGTTCTTGGTGTTCAAAGTGAATTTACTACTGAAACAGAAAGGGTAGAGATACACATCTTTAAAAATATTGAGTTACACGCGGTGAAAGTTCTCTATTTTGCTTCCACTCTTAGATTATATATTGTGGAAGAAATTTAGGTAGGTTTTATGTCTGTCCTAAGGTTATTTTTAAATAGAGTAAGCAAAATTCAAAACAGAAGCACAGCACTTGACTTTATTTTTTCAATGTTGAGGTATGAATTCTGTCTCATTAAATCCGTTTACTTGAGGCATCATAGAAAAAATGATACTGACATTTTTTCGGCGACGCCGTCTAAATTCGTTTTCGTTACCTATGCCACGTGACTTCAGTTTGCAAATCAAACTACTTGATAACGCATTATAGATAATTCATCAAAATGGAAGATTTATGCAACACTCTGCCTGATTGGACGAGAGTGTCAATTTCTTTCACTCTGTTGATTGTGCTACGCTGAGTGAAATGTAGACAAAGCGTTTATCCTAAACGACGCTGTTTACAGTTTTAAAGCTAACTTTGGCTCAGTATATTTAGCAAGAATATTGATATATCTCAAAATGATAAGTAAGTTTAATGAATATGATAAAAACCTGTTTAAATACCAACATATATCAAATTAAAGAAAGAGCTGAATACGGTCTGCGTATCACATAAATAAGGGTGTGATAAGAGTCTTTTATGTAGAGAAGTGCTTTTTAAAAGGTTTTCCTTGTTACAATTGTCGTCTGTATATGAAAGGTTTCTTGCTTTTGTGACTTATTCAGATTGCATATTAAAATGAGTACTTGTTTGCTTTGATATATTTGTTATAAATTATTTAACTGATTTATTATATATGAATATTTTTCTTTAGTATAGTATGCAAATATTGAGCTCAGTTGAAATCTGTTTTATTATATATATGCTATATAATGACTGAATCTCATTACACTGAAATGAAGGTACGCTGCATACAGTTTATCTATGTGATATGACTACGGTCAAACTTTGCTTATGAAACAGAAATATTGAAATAATTACAATTGTATGTTTTGCTTGACCTTCACTTTTTTATAGGTGTGACATCATTGTCTAAAGATTCATGAATAGCGAATATGCTATTTGTTAAAGCGGGATCAGTTGACCTATTTTAGAAATAAATAAAAATAATAAATAAAAAAATCCTTTAATTGATTTTTTCTCATGTATTCTAATTAAACTTGATTTGTAGCATCTTTATTAGGCCCGCAGCCAACTTTGTTCAGTTGGGACATTTGACCCCTTTTAGGGGCCTCTAGAGCTAAAACTAGAAATGCCTTTATACAGCGTCTCATGAACAGCTTGGTGGATCTTTGTCATACTTGGTCTGGAGCATCATTATAAGGTCCTCTTCCAAATTTATTTATATAGAAACTTGGGCCCTATTAGGGACCACTATAGCTAAAAGTAGATATGCCTTTCTTCGCATTATCCACTAAAATGTAATGGATTTTTATTAAAATCGATGTGTAACAATATCGTAAGGTCTCCTGATATTTTGTTACGAATGGGGAAAGGGACCAATTTAGCTAAAAATATAAACACGTTTAATGACCTCTTCTCATGAACCGCTTCATGTATCTTCATCAAACTACTGCTGTAATTATTCGTCTAAGGATAAACGAAACAAAATTGCAACCCTACGAAACCTTTGCGAAAAATTAAAAGAGAACCATTTAAATTGTTAAAGTGCGGTGTTTAGTTTTGCAATTTGAAAAATGTTAGATGAAAGATGAATGTTAGACATAAACTTCTTTCCTTCTTACAATTCACCGACCATCATTTTTAAAGATATTTCTTGTTATTTTGTGTTTTATAATTGTTTACCAACAGTTTGATGTTTCTTTTATTAAAATTAATGGTAAAATGAGTTTTCTGCAAACGTTTTGGATAGTGGCTATCACTTTGTAATTTGTCTCTACTTAAGCTTGAGGAGATACCGTAAGTTATACAAAATTTATAAAACAAAACGGCATGGTAAAAGTTGTTTAAAAATTGCAAAATAGTGCAAAACACGGTTATCTTTCAGAATATACCAAGCAAAGGCCATTTTGTAAACATTACTATTAGTGATCTAATACCTTAATTGTAAAATCTGTGAAATAGCAATACCTGTGTAAATGAACCTTAAAGCCGTGGCCTTTAAATGTGATCCAACACTGAAACATCTTCTATAAATTGTTTATGTTCGATATTCTCACTGAGACCTAAATCATCCTCAAACAATACCAAAAATGCTACTTACCTGTATCAAGCATTTTCCACTCGCCATTTTCGAGAGACACTTTGCATTTTCTAATATGAACGTCAATTCCGTTTGTGCTCTCTTGCTTGTTTATATTTATATCTTCTTTAAACAAACGTTTTGTCAGAGTTGTCTTTCCAACTCCATAATGCCCAACAACCATTACACGAATATTATGAACAGACTCATGTCCTGCTTGCAAAACTTCCTTATATAGTTCGATTGATCTTTTGTCCATTCTCAAGATTTCTTCTGGGATCAAATTGCCTGTAAAGAATTAAGAAGTGTGTGGATAGAACACAGATGACGCCACTGTGTGATGTCAAGACAAAAACTGTGTTGTTTTTCTTTCGACATCTCAAGATGTACGACAGTCCTGTGGTATTTGAGATCAGACAGAGTTAAAGTCTAACATTTCTATAAAACTAAACAAACGGGTATAATTGGAATTGTTGAAACACTTAAAAGCATAATGTATAACCCGCGCCTGTATTGACAGATCACTGCCTCAGTGGCAGACACCAATATTTGTATTTGAATAACATGTACGTAGATATTTGATTGTTAAATGTAAATACAAACATACAATGACACGTTCACCAATTCCAATTTTAGACTGAAAATAAAACAAATTATACATGATGTAGATATCCATCTACTTGTGAACAGATTGATAATACGTAAAGAAACTATAAGCAACATGTATATGTCAATTCTTATGATAACTTACCATTTCAATATTTATCATTGAAATTGATTTCACCATCCCTACATTCGCAGAATTAGCAAGAAAGAGAATACTTTACTTGTCAGGTTATTCTAAAGATCTAAATTAGTTACACTTACAGGGAATTAATTACCTGCTTCAAATAAACAAACTGGTAAAAGTGAGTGAGGAAGGTACAAAACAAATGAATTAATAAGGAGCTACAATGTATAATATTGCTAGCACTTATCGTCCATGCATCTACAAAGCAAACATCTTAAATGATCAGCGATATGCCAGTTGTTTGTTTAGAAATTCTTAAAGAGCAATAATTTAAATTGTAAAAGACTCAAATGTCAAAATGGTAAAGATAAACATAAGAATAACTGATAATAATTAATAATTAGAGGAATAAATCTTAAAGCAATTTGATCTCAAAAGTTTGTTCGGTTTTCGGAATAGAGAGGTTTTGGATTATACAGGGGTATTTTTACAATACAAAATTAATGAAAATACGGGATGAAAACATTCGTTCGGTTTAGAGAGATTTTCGAATTAGAGAGGTTTATATATTAAGTATTGTTGACTGAATATTCTTAGTAGTAAAATATCATAGTGATGTCCGATAACTTGAAAGTGTTTGTGCTGCTAACTCTCTACTGTTTGCTTGAACTTAAGTACGTTTAGATTAATCATGAACACATTCTACCAAAGGAATATAGAATGTAAACGTCATTTCTAGAGAGAGAACGTTACAGGCTTCAAAGCTAGGCCAGGTTAAAAAAAGGCTGCTAATTTTGTAGGGATCGTTTTTGAAAATGTAATGCCATATATAAGCGGCTACCATTTTACACACGGTGAATGAAAATTTTGTTTATTGTCGAGAATATACAAGAAAGTGCATGCTTTACCTAGCTTTATGTTATTTATGATAATTACACTGCGTCATTATTCAGACCCAGTTATTATTAACAAGTATTGATTTCGCCGTATGCGTAAAATAGCAAAGTAGCTTAAAGAATTGAAAATAAAAATTGATATGTTTAGATCTAAACTGTGTTTATCAGTGAAAAAGATCTCTGAAATTGAGACTAAGTGTCACAGAGTGAGAATAAAGCGCAGTTAGTTCAGGGCCCGAGTTAGAACCACCTTTAGAGGTTGAATGCTCAGCAGAATTGAATTTAGAAGTCCAGTCATGCTATAGTCAGCTTCTATACATATTATGAAAGTATAATGTTTTTTTCTTCTTCTTCTAACTTTTTAATTGAATTTAAATGAATACTAAGATCTATTACCTACTCTAAAGAAACCATATATTTGATTGACACATATTTACAAAATAATTTATCAACTAATACATTCTAAAATAATTGATTAAATGATAAATTCTAAAGTACAGTTTCGAATACTAGATGTAGCATAACGTTTTGTCCGAATATCTTTAGGGATTGTCTCTTCATCCGCCCTGCTGTAATATGTGTCTATTTCTGAACAAAAGCAATTAGGAAAAGATATAACCTGATTAATATTTACTCTTAATTCCTGTTGTCGTTGTTTGTAAATGAGTTATTAAACCAAATTTAGGAAGGATTAAATTTAATTTAAAATATAAATTTAGGAATTTTCTTAATACATATACTGCCATTGTTTGAACTTATTTGATATCACATGACAACCTATTTACGGACACAACCCGTATTCGGCCTGCCCTGGTAATGCTTTAGTTTTCCAGGAAAACTCGCCCCTTCCAGTTTCCCACGCACACGCTTTTACAAACGCCGTACAAATGTCATTTTACATGTTTTCACTTTTCCCAAAATATCACTTCCAAAATTTGCGGTTTTAGAAATATATCGAATGTTTTCATCTTGACAGCTCCGGTCATGTGACTGATAAGGTGTTTCTATAGGTCCCGCCCACCTGTCAAATTTTGCAAAAGTATACTTCACGTAAAAAATTTATTGACCTGTGTACCTTCGGAGATTTTCTTTACAAACTGGGTCATGAAAATTTTAACAGTGTAAGTAAAGGTTTCTTTGTTTGTTTCTTTTCAGAACCATGTGTCAACTAGGGGGTCACACAGATCTTATGATAATGATAACATGACAAATGCATACATAACATTGAAAAAAATCAACACTGTTTTCGATAAAACTTCACAAGTGTTTGGTGTACCAAAGTCAACATTACAAGACAGAATGCGTGGTAAAATTGACATTGAAGTGTTTAAGTCTGGTATACAGCCTCCTTTTACAAAAGAGCAGGAGGCACTTCTAACTGGTCACTTGAAGACTATAGCTGAAGTAGGCTATGGGTATAGTCGCCAAGAGACAATCAACCTTGATTCAGATTATGCTATTTGCTTCTAGTTAAGAGACAAAGACCATCAATAATAGGTGACTGAATTGACTGATAGGTGGCAATACAATTTTTTAACTAAATGCCAAGAACTGTTTAAAAACGTTGTTTGAAAGTTGCAAGAGTAAAGAGTGCCACGAGAGTAGCAACAGAAAAATACTTTAATGTGCTGCAAGATATTTTTGTGAAGTATGATTCTGTTGATAAGCCAAACATGATATATAACGTGGATGGAAAGGGTCTAATACCGAACTTAAGCCACCAAAGGTTGTATCAAGGAAGTTTTTAAAGACCCAAGTTGTCACCTCGGGAAAAAGCAAAACAGTGACCCTTTTTGGCTTTGTAAATGGCCAAAGGAAGAGTCAAGCACAGCCAATGTCAACATAAAAAAATAAAAGCGGGACACAAAATAGTCAATTTTAAAAGCCGTAACAGCTCTTCTGAGCTAATTTCGTGGCTTGGGGGAGCTGTTACACTTTCTTTTTACAGGCTCCCTCTGGATCAAGAACGAAAAAGTGTTATTTGGATGGTAAAATGACAAAACCCAAACAAAAACATTAGTGCACCCCACCCACCATGAAGTAAAAATTTGAAAAGGGCATACTGTACACGGACCATTGAACAAGAAATATACAGGAAGCAAACTGATCACAGTTACATATTCAAATATCAAATACTTATTTGAAAACAATTAAAATTACGTAAACGTATTAATTATAACATAAACTCAAACAAAATGGCACAGAGAGGGTCATCAAGGAGAGACTCAGTTGTTTGTTCATTAGAAGAGAAAAATAAACAAAAAGAGAGAGCTGAAAGTGATAGATCAAAACAGAAGTCAGAAAAGGGTAAAGAAAAAACATCAGATCACTAATAAAATTAGAAGTAAGTGACATAAAATATGAGATGAAAGACATCAAACATAAAGTCACAGAGCTTGAGCAAAATGTAAGTTTCCAGGCTGGAAAATATGAGGAACTTGAGGACAAACGAGATGACAAGATTAGAAAACTACATGACCAATTAGATGACATGAAAAGAAAACTTTTGCTATTAGAGAAACATGACAGGAAAAATAACCTGCTTTTCTATGGCTTTCCAGAAGAACAAAATGAAGACTTGAAGGCAACATTAAAAACTTTTTTTTTAAGGATAATCTTGAAATTAATAATGAAAGGGTAATCTTGAAATTAATAATGAAAGGGTCCAAAAGATTGACTTTACAAATTGCCACAGACTTCCTTATGATGGTGCTGGACCAAAACCAATAATTGTAAGATTTGTCTATTTTGAAAGTAGAGAACTGATTTACTCAAAAGCTTTGATGCCAGTTTTTAAAGATGAAAGAAAAAGAGTTCTAACAGACTCACTTACTGAACTAAAGAAAACTAGAGCAAAACTTGCAAAAGAGGCATACACAATTACAAGGTCTGAAGGGCTCAAAACAAGAATTTTAGAGAAAGGGCTGTCTGTTACCTTGGAAGTGAGAAGAACCAAGAAGGATAGCTGGGAGAGAAGAGAAATATATAATTAATAGACTCAAGAAATAAGGAAGTGTAAAGGTGATTTTTAATGAACATTCAGCTCTTTTGAAATAAAGTATGATATATATTTTTAACTGAATGAAACAACCTTTCTGTATTAGTGACGAATTTTTAACAAAAAATTTATCTAATTGTAACAAAGTTGTTATATTTACAGTTTTGTATAAAGTCTGAGTATTATATGAATCTGGTAGTCTAAAGGTAAAAAATGGAATAGACAATAGAATACATTATATTTCTTTATGAAAGTCATAATTATAGCAGTATGTTATATTAATGTAAAATATGCTTGAAGGTGATACATTTATCAGTACAAATTTTAAAGTAAACTGTACCTGACTGCAAAACATTTTTTTTTCATTAGCAGAAACAAATGTAAAGAATACATTATTTGTTTGTAGGCTATACTGTTATTTCCACTTGCAACAGGTCTGTTCTATTTAATATCAAAAACATATTTGTTTGTAAAATATCTTGTCTGTTTTATCTATATATTTTTTTGGCCAAATATTAAAACATTTTTGATAGCAAATCATCTATGATGAGAAGAGACAAAAATCACTACCGCCGCAATAGCTGAATGGTAGAGTGTCGGATTACAATGGGAAAGGTCAGAGGTTCGATTCTCGGCCAAGGCATATTTCATTTTATTGACTTTTATGTCATTTTTAAAATCGGCAGTTTTTTTTATTCTCTCTATATCAAGTATGTGTGTTAGTAAAATATACCTATTCTGACTATATACCACATTTTTATCATAAATAAAACGTTTAAACTATATAAGACAATTTGTTTACATACATGTAAAACATTTATAAGCAGAACAGGTAGAATGCACCCGTTTACCTGTGTACCACTTCTCCCAAACATGTTTGTTTGTAAAACATTTAACAATATAATTTGCAGAGATTGCTTTACTTACTTATATGTAAAACATTTATAAGTAGAACATATAGACTGCATTCTACTTACTTGTAAAACACTTTTCTGATAATTAATTTGTATTACAACATTTTTGTTTGTATAACATTTATTGGTAAAATCTATTGAGAACATTTTATTTACACATAATGTAAAACATTTATAAGCAGAACATGTAGAATGCATCCTGCTTGCATGTGTATTACCTTTCCCATACATGTTTGTTTGTAATTTTTTATCAATATAATCTGTAGAGGACGTTTTACCTACGTACATGTAATACATTTACAAGTAAAAAAAATGTAGATTGTACCCGACTTTCTTATATGCCGCATCCAGTTTTCTTAGATTTCACGTTACTTACTTACAAGTAAAACATTAATCAAGACAGAGGTTATACGCTACATTCTGTTTGAACGGAAGCTGTATGTTGTACTTATATTAAATAATGTTTACTTGTAAAATGCTTTACATATAGATGCTTAATGTAGAATACAACCTACTTACTTGTATTTTTTCATCAAAAACAGAATACTTAATGTACGCATTAATTATGTTTGAATTAATTGAGAATATTGTTGATGCAAATTTAAAAGTACATGATAATTTTTAACAATAATCAAAACATGCTTGTTTGCAAAAGAAATAGCGATCCAAATTCTAGAATGCACCTTACTTGCTTACATATTTCTTTTATTCAAGAGAATGTTAAATCTGTATTTAAACATGCTTGTTTATAAAGTCACATGATAGTATAAATAGTACAGTACATTGAACTTTCTGATATGACAGAGTGTTGTTTGTAAAAACATTTATAAGTGCACAATTTAGCGTACAGGTTATTTGCTGAATTATTTGTTTTGTACTTTCAAGACATATTTGTTAAAGCTGTTACATTACACAGATACAAAGGTAAAGTTATACTGCTTAAATACAACATTTTTCTGAAATACAAACAATATCTTTCATATGTCGGATTCAACATTTAATATACCAAAGAACTAAAAATATTTATTTTTATAGCTCTTTGGATATACTAATTAGAACGATACACGTAATTTGTCAGACTTTCAGATAAACTAGAGATCAGACATGTTGCTTTAATTTCGGTTTTTAAATATTCCATCAGGAAAATGGATGTACAATTTTTCGACACTCATTCCTTCTTTGTCATAAGTAAAATCGGAGATTTTGTTTGTTTGTTTTCACCCTAAATTTACTCAAATTTGAATGAGAAAAATAACTCACATTTCGTTATTCCTGCCGTCTAAAAATTCCAGTTTTATAACTTATATTGCATCAGTAAGTTTACCATTTTCAAGAATGCATTTAATCTGAACATATTGTAACACTGACACACTTTCCTAATTTTAGATTAGACCCAATTACCTAGTAATACTGTCACTCACAAGTACTATTGTTACAACAATTGACCTAATGAAATAAAAACTGACCAATGAAAACCCCGATGCTATAATCTAATTTGTTTATGAATGCCTTTACCTATCTAATCCGCTATACACCTTTCCGTTTCAATTGTAATTGATAATAGATAGGCGTGACATATTATGCCTCTGTTAACCTATGCGGATGTATATGTATATTTTCTTTTGTTACAGTTACTCAACATATTTGTTTGTATATAGTTGTAATATTTATGTCATTATTTGCACTTTGCATCGATACTGACAATATATAGAAATTGTACGGAAGTTCACAGAATTACCTAAACTATTAAGTTACTATATCTTTAACATTTGAAATTCAAGGGAGACAAAGTATATAAAAACATTTGTGTCCCGACTTTTAGCTTTGTAACTATACGACGTGCTATATAATGCACTGTCAACACAAGCTGTTCTCTTTCTACGTTCTTCTTTGTTTCTTTTCTTATAATTTTCACATCAGTTCATATTTTTTTCTTACTGTTATATTTGTATTTTACTCACATTATGGTAGCTTTATGTTACACGTCTTCATTTTTTCTTGTTTTCTTCGTTTTTCAATGAATGTCATATTTATGTACAGACAACTGTACATTTTATGTAATGTATAATCTGGTTTTGTAAAACAATTTTTAAGCGTTATTTACGACAATGGCTAACATAAAAATAATTTCGTACAATTGCAGAGGCTTACGCGATAGTAGAAAAAGAGCTGATATGTTTTGTTTTCTGAAAGAGAGGGAGGGGCTGATATATATTGTTTACAAGATCTGCACTTCACAGCTGATATGAATAAAACTTTGTATACAGAATGGAATGGAGAATGTTTCTTTAGCTTTTAGCCAGGGAGCCAAAAGTGCGAAAAGTGCCTAGAAACAGGATTTACCTGTCCGGTCATGCTATAGTCAGTTTCTATATATATTATGAAAGTGCAAAGTCTCGCGGATCAGAAAAATCGGGCCTGCAAAACAAAAGCTCTTGCGAAATTTGAGAATATTAAGGGGAGATAACTCTGCATATTTGCAGTTTTTTTAAGATTCAAAACGCTTTTTTGCAAACAAAACATGGCATCATGTTTCTAAAATCAGTTCAAATATATATATTTCAACATTGCTTTTACGCATAAGGCTTATGATTGAAAAATACACAAAAATGTACTCATTTTTATGTACATTTATTATAAGATTTGGCACCTAAAATACCAGAGATAAAATAAAAATATTTAACCTAAAATTTACAGTATGAAGAAGTAACCTTTAAAATGGTCTTATTTCTCAAAGTCATTTATAATACGCTGCGAAACAGTACTGTTAGAACAGAAAATCATCTAGATACTCTAGTTCAGGTTTGGCTAAGAAATACGCAAATCCGGGTATTTTATGTACCCCACCAACTTATATAATGCAAAAAATGTATAATAAAAATATTCGACGAACAACCAAGAAGATATATTCTTTTTATCACGTATATAATATAATCTATATTTTTGACCATATAAAGCTGGATGAGGGGTGTTTAAAGATTTAAACAGAACAAGGGGGTAGGAAAAGCTATGTATTTACAATCGATAATTAGAATAAACAACCCTTATTAAATAAGAGCAACACTAATGGAAGTCGAAAAAACCTTTACTTGCAAACTATTCATTTGGAAAGTAAATTTATTTAGATACACTATAATGCAATCTAGTTAAGGTTTGGCTAAAAAATACGCAAATCCTGGGTATTTTATGTACCCCACCCACTATATATAATGCAAAACAAAATATATAATAGAAATATTTGACAAAAAATCAATGAGAAATATTATTTTTATCACGTATACAATATAACATGTTTTTGACCATATAAAGCTGGATGAGGGGTATTTAAAAGATTTTAAGTAGAAAAAGGGGTACCCCATCCACTTTATATAATTGTATAATGCAAAAAATTCATAATAAAAATATTCGACCAAAATAAAGAGATAGACACTTTTATCACGCATACAATGAAATGCATATTCTTGACAATTTAAAGATGGATGAGGGGTATTTAAAAGATTTTAATAGAAAATAGGAATATGAAAATGATGTCTTTTACAACCGATGATTAGTTAACAACCTGTTATTTACCATTTGATAAATACGAGCAAGATTAATGAAAGGGATGAAACCTTTACCTGCAAACTATTCATCTGAAAAGAAATTCATTTTAATACTCTTTCGTGCAATCTAGTTTAGGGTTGGCGACAAAAAGTGCAAATCCGTGGTATTTTATGTACCCCACCCACTTTATATAATGCAAAAAAATGTATAATAAAAAAATTCGACCATCAATCAAGGAGAGATATTCTTTTTGTCACGTATACAATATAATCTATATTTTGACAACTTAAAGATGGATTCGGAGTATTTAAGAGATTTTAGAGTAAAAACAGTAGCCAATAATTAGAATTAACAACCTGTTCATTGTGGTGTGATAAAATGCAAGCAACTCTACCGAAAAGTACTGAAACCTTTACATTCAAACTTTAATTTTTTACTATCTCATTTGAATTATTAGTAACTTTCATTTGCAAGTTTGTCAAATCCAAAAAAAGAAAAAAAAACAGAAGTAATTTATTCACGAACCCACCTTGAATAAGACAAATGTTTATACCATAGGGGCAAAAATAGCGAAAATGCACGGAAAACGATATTGCTAGTCCGTTGTTCTCTTCTAATGATTATAGTTAAATGCTGATTTATTTGGAAAGTTCGTGACTGCAAAACTTATCCAACTGATAAATGAAAAGTCAAGGGCAGTTACTCTTCACTAATTTTAAAACATATCTTAGAATTATTATTAAGGTGATTTGCACTAAATATGAGCCACGCCATGAGAAAACCAACATAGTGCATTTGCGACCAGCATCGATCCAGACCAGACTGCGCATCCGCACAGTCTGGTCAGGACCCATGCTATTCGCTAACGGTTTCTCTGATTACAATAGGCTTTGAAAGCGAACAGCATGGGTCCTGACCAGACTGCGCGGATGCGCAGGCTTGTCTGGATCGATGTTGGTCGCAAATGCACTATGTTTGTTTTCTGGATCTATACTGGTCACAAATACACTACGTTTGTTTTCTCATGGTGCGGCGCATTTAACTTATCTAAAGTTATATAAAATATGATATAAAGAAGGGGTGTTTGTAAAAAACATATGCCCCCATGATGGTTTGTTGAAGGCAAAGGGGAGTGTAAGGTCTAATTTTATAACATTGACCTTATTAACATCAGGTGTCTTCTACAGACTACAAACATTACATGTTAAGGGGATCGACAGACAAAACGTTCCTTATTTACCGAGTGGTAATCATATTAGACTTGAACTAGGTAATTGTGATCTTTTTCCTTGATCAATTGTCGCAAAACAATATTGCTCATTTACTGACCGCAGAAAATAATTCTTTTAAATTCAATGACAGCTGATTTTTAACGTCATTAAGCGGAAACTAGACTTTATTCTGTAAAGGCACGAATGGAAAATGCTTACGATATTGTATCTGCGCCATATCTAATATAAAATACACTGTATCCTGCTGGTGTAATGCAATGCCTCAAAAGTGTCGCAGATTAAAACGCAGTCTGTTTGACACAGAATTAGATGAATTTGATTAATACTAGTGTATAAGTTGCGAAAAAGACATGCTGAACTGTTGCAGTCTAAAATCACATATTTAAAGTTAAAACAATATAACGTATTACCATTTACACTGCCAGTGCAAGTTATAGTACGAGATAAAATCATTTTTGTGGTGTAGCCGTAAAGTTTAAATTGATACAAGTATTTCTATATACAGATCGAAAAATAGTTACGCATGATATTATGAAGTATTGTGTTATGTACTACTTAAATTGCACGTACAAATGTAACTATTTGTCGTAAGTACTGCAGGAATCTGTAACTAAAATTGTGCTCCAGATGGACCGCATATAAATAAAAGTCTAATTACTATTATAGCCTTTAGTGCCAAACCAGTAAATGTTATCTAAAATGATATGACTCTGTATAAATACTTGGTTCATGGCACTTTCTTGTTCAATTCTGAAAAAATACAACAAATGTTTGATTCTAATGTCATGTATAAAAACACTAATTGAAGGGCTTGCCTATCAATAGTCAAAACTATTTGTTGTTTGTCATCCAGACATAGAGCAATATACTAGGTAATTTATAAGTAATGACAAACAAGCCATTCAATAAGTTTATAATTTAGATTATCTAAGATTTATACTAGCATTTTTTGAGAAAAAAAGGGTCATGTATATCGTTCACCTGTTACATTTGGCCTAGGGATCATCAAAATAAATAATTTGACCAAGTTTTATGAAGATAGGGTAATTAATACGACCTCAAGAATGTTAACAGACTTTTCGTTTGATTTTAGCGGGTGACCTAGTTTTAAATCACATATGACCCAGTTTCTAACTTGGCATAGGAATCATCAAGACAAACATTCTGACCAAATTTCATGAAGATAGCGTCATTAATGTTGCCTCTACGGTGCTAGCAAGGTTTTTCTTTTATTTGACCTGGTAACTTAGTTTTTGACCCCACATAATCCATTTTCAAACTTGGTCTAAATATGATCAAGTTTGCAAGTTTGTGTCAGATCAAAGCATAAATGAAACCTCTTTATGGCTAAAAGGTCAATCAAATCAGTTTTCGAACTGAACCGAGATCGTATCGTGACTTAAGTCGTAAGTGTGGTTAAAGTCAAACGTAAAATGTCATTTCTAGCGTGTTCATACTGTAACAATTAACAAATTTTGGGACTTTCGGGGTTCAAATAGGGGTCGTTATTCTGGAACCTATGATTTGATCTGATGAAGTCATCATGGAATGCAAGATTTATTGCTGTTAAAGATATTTCGCAAGTTTGTTTCAAATCAAACTATAAGTGAAGTGCCTGTGTGGCTACAAAAGCCAACATGGCAAATTTTGGCCTTTAAGGGGCCACACTCTAGAACACATTATGGAGATCGCCAGTTTTTGACAGGAACCGAGATATTATGCCAATAAATATATGTGCAAGTTTGATTAAAATCAATTGCAAAATGTGGTCTCTACCCTGTTCACAAGCCAAAACAGAAACTTTTGGCTCTTTAAGGAGGTAGGTTACCTTCATATTTGTATGTGCGCATGTCCAACCGGAAGCTAATGTGACGATTTACGACGGCGTTTACGACAAACTAAATGTGTTTGTATATTCATTCTTCTGAAAACAAATCATGAATTTGTCTTCGATCTGATGCTTTATGGTTTAATAATGCAGAAATAATGAATAAATTGCCGCAGAAAACGCTTAAAAACAATGTTGCCTTAAATGACGTCATTGACGTCATGACGTTACGTGTCAGTTACCGCGCAAATATTAATAGCTTTTATCTTGAAAGTACGTAATTCTGTACATTTTCTTTTTTGAACCATTATTACTGAAATATTTTTTATGAGTCTTTTGCTCTGATAATAATCAATATTTTGCTTCTTTTATGTAGTTATATTGAAATGTTATGCGGAATGTAAGAAAATGGATGATGGCAACCAATGTTATTTGGAATATAGTTGGGTGAAAGGTTACTTGTTACGGCCATTTTCAAATAAAAAGTCTAGCACTTTGATTTGTAATACCTATTTTTCAGGTTTCATTGATAATTTGTTACTTACATACTAAAACTAAGATCTAAACTTGTTCAAATTTCAGTAGAAAATTGTGGTTTCTTGAATTGAATTGATGTTACCATGGGAACGAAGTCCGTGACCTATGTATCTAAATGTAAAATTCAAAAGCGTTGACACTGGTCTATTTAAGAAACACAGCTTCGGCTTTTTATTTTCATTTCAACAATATCCATGAGAATAATAGCAGCACGCTGAACGATTTTTCCATGAAAAATGGCAGACGAGGGGTACTGCTGTACGTATTCTAAGCTGTGAAATTTGTTTGAATAAATGAAAATAACACGAAAATGTGACCTACGTTAGAAATAATATGTTTTAAAGCTACATCAACTAGAAAGATAATCTTATTCAATATTTTTTTAAAGAAATTACGACAAACAGCAAGATATAAGCTATTTTAAACATCTCTGTTGCCATGGTTACTTTAAAACTTAAGAAAAATAGGGTACCATGTAAAGTGCTTGGTATTTTTCTAATAATATTAACCAAATATTTCATGTTGGTCATTAACAGAATGGCACTGAAGCCGTCGAAAACCCCTATTTTTATACATAGTTGTTTAAAAATGAGAGAAAATGCGTTACCATGGAAACAAGAGCCCCGCGACATATACATTTTAAGCTTATATTAGAAAGATAACGTGCATACCACTAAAATTATCAATTAAGCAGACTTCTACGGATATCAATGAAACTAAAATACACTGAAAAGTGTTAAATATCCGTATTTTCCTTCTTCTTTCAATATGAAATACCTTTGGAGGGTCATGTTCTTCAAACCTGGATAAAAATTGAACTTGAAGGGACAGAGACAAACGAAATTGAGATTGTAGCAGTTAAAACTTCATATTACACGAAATACAAAAACATGCTGCGGTTCTACTAATTTGAATTTACCCTTGTAACAAGGTATCCTACCTCCTTAAGGGGCCCATTATGGGATTTGGTCAGTTTTTAAAGCGAGATTTTATACCAGTACAAGTTGCTATGTTGTTTCTCATCAGTGTTAGGATTCCTCCCTTGCTCCTACCCAACCTGTCACAACGGAAGCACTGGTAGCCTCTTAACATTGAAGGATTTATCCTCGCTAAGGTGAATCTCTTCGATGCAGCAGACCTGAATGTCCTTATCAAATAATATGTTCTCTAATTCATTTTCTTATTGAGGAGTCCTTTTGCATTCCAATGCATAACCTTGAAAGCTTGCATTGACTTCTTTTTTTTTTTTTTTGTTCCTGGTGGCCAGTAGATTTCCTCCCTCGTCTCCTAGCTCTTATACAAGTTGCGCGCAAGTTTGATTAAAATCAATAGTAAAATGTGGTTTCTATCGTGTTCACAAACGTATGGACGGACGAAGGCGATCACAAAAGCTTCCATTGTATCACTACGTGACAGGTGAGCTAAAACTCTGACAGAATCTATTTGAATTATATATGTTTGGGTGATATAATTACGAATTTTTTGTACGATTTGTAAAATTTCTTGAATAGTGATATAATGAATTATCATTACATTAATTAGTTTTAAAATCTTCTGAATAGTAAAGATTATTCAAAATGTCTCATTTTATAAACATTAAAGTTACACATTATGTCAAATTTCTACATTACATTCAACACATCAGAACTACATTCCATCAATCTGTTTATCATGAGAAAGGTAAAAACAGATGTGTACAACCCCGAAGCAAGCATTTATACTTTGTTAATTTGTAAAAACTGTATTGATCGATCACATTTTATACATAGTTTTAGATGGGTGGGGTAATGTTCATACCCCTACAATTTCACAATTTTGACAAAATTGCACAAAAGAGTATTTAAATTATTTACTTTTAAATGAACAGTTAGCAAGTAAAGATTTCGTCGCCTTTTATTATTGATGTTTGTATTTATTAAATGGTAAATAACGGGTTGTTTGTTCTAATTATCGGTTGTAAAATACATAGGTTTTCCTACCCCCTTTTTCTATTCAAAATCTTTTAAATACCCTTCATCCATCTTTAAATTGTCATAAATATAAATTATAGATAAGATAGATAGATAATTTATTTATTTCAGTCTCATCATCATGTACATCACTACATAAAACAAAAACATACATGTATATATTTACATACACATTACATAACATAGTACACAGATGCCACTCATTAATGAGTTATAAGAGACTAATCATAAATATCACAGATGCTATACGAATACAACACTTAGATAAAAAAAAATAAAATATATATATATATAAAACAAGAGCTGCCGAAGGACATCAACGCTCGACTATCCAACAGCCTTGTCAGCTGAATGAATACAAAAGTCGAAAAGGGGCATAATTTTGTACAACTGCAAAAACAGTGTTATAGAACCTGCACAGTGCTTATCAGCTCATGACAGTAGACAAGTGTGCGAAGTTTCAATCCACTCCTATTAGTAGGTACTAAGATACCAGCTTACATATAAAAATTTAACCAATTATATTGTATATGTGATAAAAAGAATATATCTCATTGATTTTTCGTCGAATATTTTTATTATACATTTTTTTTCATTATATAAAGTGGGTGGGGTACATAAAATACCCAGGATTTGCGTATTTCTTAGCCACGCCTGGAGTAGATTGCACGAAGGAGTATTTAATTAAATTACTTTCCAACTGAACAGTTTGTAAGTAAAGGTTTCATCGCCTTTAATTAGTGTTGCTCTTATTTAATAACGGGTTGTTTATTCTAATTATCGGTTGTAAAATTCATAGGTTTTCCTACCCCCTTTTTCTGTTTAAAATCTTTTAAATACCCCTCATCCAGCTTTATATGGTCAAGAATATAGATTATATTGTATACGTGATAAAAAGAATATATCTTCTTGGTTGTTGGTTGAATATTTTTATTATACATTTTTTGCATTATATAAAGTGGGTGGGGTACATAAAATACCCCGGATTTGCGTATTTCTTAGCCAAACCTGAACTAGAGTATCTAGATGATTTTCTGTTCTAACAGACTGTTTCGCAGCGGTATTAATAAATGACTTTGAGAAATAAGACCATTTTAAAGGCTACTTCTTTTTACTGTAAATTTTAGGTTAAATATTTTTATTTTATACTCTGGTATTTTAGGTGCCAAATCTTATAATAAAATGTACTTAAAATGAGTACATTTTGCGTATTTTTCAACCATAAGCCTTATGCGTAAAAGCAATGTTAAAAGATATATATTTGAACTGATTTTAGAAACATGGTGCCATGTTTTGTTAGTAAAAACGTAACAAGATTCGAATCTTAAAAAACTGCAAATATATAGAGTTATCTCCCCTTGATATTTTCAAATTTTGCAAGAGCTTTTGTTTGCAGGCCCGATTTTTCTGATCCGCGAGACTTTGTACTTTCATAATATGTATAGAAACTGACTATAGCATGACCGGACAGGTAAATCCATTTTTTCATGCCTTGGCTCCCCGGCTATTTGGCGGAGTAAATTCTAGAGGTGTGGGCATTCCGTTTAAGCGTAATTATGTTATACTCGACTTAAGTATTGATTCAAAACGTTTCACTTTGATAAACATATATGGACCAAATGTTGATAAACCATCTTTTTATGACCAAATTTTTCAGATTATTGATAATATCGGAAATGATACATATATATGGTATGGCGATTTTAATCTTGTTTTAAACTCTGGCCTTGATTATTACAATTATAGATCCTTAGATAATAATAAAAAAGCTAGAGAAGTTTTATTAAGTGCTGTAAACGACAGACATTTATATGATCCCTTTAGAGAATTGAATGGTGTCATACGTAAATTTTCATGGAGAAGAACAAATCCTGTGCAACAGGCGAGGCTAGATATTTTTTCTTGTTACAGACGATCTTCTCCCACATGTTAGAAATTGTACTATTGATATAAGCTATAGGTCTGATCACTCAGTAATTATTTTGACTTTAAATTTTGAGGAAGTTACAAACGGCAAAGGTCTTTGGAAGTTTAACAATTCACTGCTGTATGATATCAATTATGTTGAGTGTATTAAAAAAAAGATAGAGGAAGTTAAATCAGTACTGTTTACCAGTTTACAATTTATCTAATATTGGCGAAATAAGTAATGATTGTTTGCAATTTACAATACATGATCAGCTTTTTCTGGAAACTCTTTTATTGGAGATAAGGGAACAAACTATTTCATATTCAAGTTACAAAAGTAAAGGTCCCAAAACCAGGGAAAATTATTTAATTTCCAAAATAAAAGATCTTGAAGAAATTTTTTGTGTAAATAATAAAGAACTCCTGTCAGCTTTTCAAACAGAATTACAAACTTTAAGACAAGAAAAAATGCGAGGATATTTTATTCGTTCAAGAGCTAAATGGATAGATGACGGAGAGAAACCATCAAAATATTTTTGTAATTTAGAAAAAACCATTATACTACTAAAAATATACCATTTTTGGAAAAAGATGACAAAACTGTTTTATACAATCAAAAAAGAAATTCTGAAAGAAGCTGGAACCTTTTATGAAAAGTTATATGCTAAGAATGATAATACTATTTTGACAAATCTAGATGACTATCTAACCGGTGTAAATATACCTAAATTAAACGATGCACAAGCAAATAGTTTAGAAGGTTTACTTTCTTATACCGAGGTTTCTGAAACTTATAAAAAAAATATTAAAAATGATAAAAGTCCGGGGTCAGATGGGTTCACTTCAAATTTCTTTAAAGTTTTTTGGAAGCAAATTGGACATTTTGTCGTAAGAGCAATTAACTATGCATTTATGAAAGGTGAGCTGTCAACTACACAAAAACAAGGCATTTTTTATTTGTATACCTAAAGATAAACCTAAACAGTACTTAAAAATCTGGAGACATATAACTTTACTGAACACTGTATATAAGTTTCAGGATCTATAGCAAAACGGTTAAATTCGGTACTAGATATCCTTATCAATACAGATCAAACAGGATCTATTAAAGGAAGGTTTATAGGAGAAAATACACGTCTAATATATGATATAATGCATTTCACTGAAAATAATAATATCCCAAGTCTTTTAATGATGATTGATTTTGAGAATGCGTTTGATACCTTATCGTTTGATTTTATTAATAACACGTTTGATTTCTTTAAGTTTGGCCCTATGTTTAAAAAATGGATTTCATTGTTTTATACAGATACGCAAACTTCCGTGCAGTTAAATGGTTTTCTGTCTGATTTCTTTAGGATTGAACGTGGTTGTCGCCAAGGAGACCCAATAAGCCCCTACATCTTTATATTATGCCGAGAGATCTTAGCACATAAAATTCGATATAATAAAGACATAAAAGGTATTGTTATAGATGGCGTTGATACAATAAGTCAGTTTGCTGACGATACCTCTATACTCCTTGATGGCACAGATAAATCATTAAACTCTACTTTAAACATTTTGAATGAATTTGCAAAATAGTCAGGGTTAAAGGTAAATTTTGAAAAGACACATGTTGTTTGGATAGGATCTCTCAAGTATACTACAAGATCAATTAAAACAAAATGGAAATTGAATTGGAACACACAGACTTTTAAACTTCTTGGACTTACATTCCATATAGACTTAGAAAAAATGATTGAAATCAATTTCAAAGAGACAATTGACAAAATAAAGAGCAGCATCCTATACTGGAAGAAACGACAACTTACTCCAATAGGTAAAATAACAGTAATAAAATCCCTTCTTTTACCATTACTTACGCACCTTTTTACATCTTTACCAAATCCTTCAGCACAGATGTTGCAGCAAATTAATACCTTATTCTATGAATTTCTTTGGCAAGGTCCACCAAAAATAAAAAGTTCAATTTTAGTTAAAAGCTATGCCAAGGGTGGTCTTAAAATGGTTGATATTGTAGCTTATATGAAAAGTTTAAAACTAACTTGGTTACGCAGAATATTGACAGTACAATCAAATAAATGTTATAGTCTAACAAATAATATAGTAAATTTTGAAAACTTGTTTCATTTTGGAAAAGATTACGTTGACATATAAGTAAAACAAATTAAAACCCTTTCTGGAAAGATGTTCTGTGCTCGTACTCTCATTTTATTGCTGTTCTTCCAACTAACACAATGACTAAAATTCTAGAAACGCCTATGTTTTATAATCATTTGATACAAATCGATAAGAAACCTGTTTATATGAAATATCTTTATCAAAAAGGAATAAGGTTTGTAAAAGACATAATAAATACAGATGGCAGTATAATTGATAGAGTAGAATTGGAAAGAAAAATTGGTACAAATGTTAATTTTCTTGCATTTGCAGCAATTAGAATTTTTTTAAACAAACTTATTAAAACGGTAAAATCAAATAAAAGCGGTAAAAGTATTGAATGTGAATTTCCTATTATATCGCTGTATTTAAAACCGATCTTAAACTCTAAGAAAGGAACGAATCATATATACAGTATACTTGTTAGAAACAGAGACATTCCTACTTGTCATGATAAATGGATGAATGTTTTTGAAATTCATAATTCAGAATGGGAAGTATATCATGGCTGGGTTTTTGAAATTAGTAATGATACTTACTTACAATGGTTGCAAACAAGAATTGTTCATTGAATTTTAGGAACAAACGTTTTGTTGTATAAAATGAAGATATCTAAAACATAATTATGTTCTTTTTGCAAATCAGAAAAGGAAACGTTGCTTCATTTGTTCTGGGAGTGTACCCATATACAATTTTTACTTGGAGATGTAACGGATATAATTAAACGCTTTGATGTAACATTTTACGTAGATAATAAATCTTTTATTTTAGGATATACGAAAAAACAACAAGAAACCTTTAATATTTTGATTCTAGAAATAAAATGATATATATTTTTGTGTAAAAGAAAAGAAATAATTCCATCACTGCAAGGGTTAAGAAATAGCTTAAAGTTTGCCTCTTCAATTCATAGCGAAACAGATAAAGCTGGAAAAAATAAAGCTCACTGGCCTCTTATACAAAAGCTAATTTGTGAATAGTTGTAAATAAATATAATTATATACATGTGTAAGTACCATTATAATGAACTGCGTATCCGTACGTGAATATGACTTTTTGTCTTTTTTATATACTAGTAGTATATTTTTGTACTATGTGTTGAGGCTTCAAACCACAAACATAATTGCAGAATCATCTCCCCTGAACATTGTCATTGCGGAATCTGTTTTTCCTATGTTTCCTCTTTTATATCTTACATTGAACTCATTTGTATGTGTGTATTTGTAATTTTTAAGGTTAGCATGGGATGGTTCCCCGACCCATGTCTAACCATGTGACGGGGAGAATAAACGGGGTTACCCATTGGATTGGGGCCTCAAACGAAAAAAAGTTCCCCCATATTTAATATTTACTGGTATGAGGATGTTGG
>NW_026459765.1:0-78069 GCF_021730395.1 Mercenaria mercenaria
AATCAATAAAGGTTAGAAGTTTTGTTTTTTTAGCTCAAGGAGCATTCGTTGTTTTAAAGACCGGTGAGAATTTTTTCTTGTCGTTCACGCGACCAACAAAACCCGTTAGGAGGGAGACAAATTGAACCAAAGACAATGGGCGTATTCGACGGCTATAGCCCAAGAGCTTATTTTTCATTTGTCTTATCAACAGAAATAGGAGCTAAAAAACAGCAGTCATCCTCGTCTGACTTTTTATCGAAATATCATGTACTAGTATGCATGCAATTAGAATCAACACACGTACCGCTGCGAAATACAGTTAAAAAGATGAAAATGTGTTCCTTAAATAGACCAGTAGATGAGGGATTTGTTCAATATTAGTTCAAGATGGCGGCATTTGGTACTGAAATAGGAACAAAATTTGTATAGTCAACAGTATTAAAATATAATTACACCAAATGACCGGAAAAGTAGGTCTTACTTAATGTGCTACTCCGTTTCTATTTGAAAAATAAAAACCGTGATAATTAACTTAGTATCCGCATATTTTCCAGATGAAATCAGGCGGTTATATTTCGCATGCCATTCTATTACAAATGCATAAAAGCCACAATTTCCAGAGTTTAATCACAACTAATGAAAAATAAGACGGCAAATAGTGACTGTTTGAAGTCGTTTAAATAAAATTAATACTCAAACTCACCTACTTTAAAGATACAAGCTATTGATTTAACAGGGTTACTGTCAGGTAACGTAATGAAATTCTGCTGTAATCATTTATTATTTATCCTTATTTAACAATTTAGTGTCAAATCAGAGACAGGTTTACGTAATTGTCCATAATAGTGTAAAAACAAACATCTTTAGTTGTAGTTACTATTGTTATACACCAAGTTCCGTTTCTGGATAGACATGAGAATATTAGATTCTTATGACACACTACACAATTAACTGGATTGCAAGATACCTGAAGATTTGTTATCTTTTGATAAGCATCGTCGTCTGAACTAATTTGAACGATGATAATTTAATTTATAAGATTAACATTCAGGATTATAAAATATGATGATAAACAGAAATAAAAGAATACGAGTGTTGTCCTAGAAAATGTCGAATTTATTTAATACAGTTAGTGCTAGTCGGCGCACACTTAATTTTACCAATACTTCCTTTTAAATGCATGTATCTTTCCCGATATGCATCTCACACAATTAAAATTTATATCGTCGTTAAGCATTGACTGCCGTACATTATTTAAAGAATACTCAAATGATATGACAGGTATTCAATTTTAAACTCTTCAGTCCTGTCGAGTATACATTGAAATACCAACAGTTAAAATAATTATTTCATGCGTCGCTTATTTTCGCAATAATAAGAAATGTTCGCGATTTTCTGGGACGATCCTCGTATATCAAGATAATATTCACCACACACCACGATTGTGTTATACGAACAAAAAACAATAAAAAAAAAAACGTTTTCAATAAAAAAATCTCCAATTGGACCTTTTTTCAATTTTCAAGATTGGAAAAAATGCCCAACTGGAATTTTTTCCAATCGGAAATTCGTCCGAGCGGATATTTTTCCATTAAAAAATCCATTGGATTTTTGAAAAATTCTCAGGAGACTGCTATTTGAGACAAATTACGTTTTTTTTATACAATATATACAATAACCAATTGTTTATACATATTTTGACAAAAAAAAATGTTTTCCGCCCGGAAAAAAATCAAGCACGCCAAAATATGGGAAAAATGTCCGGTTGGATTTTCAAAAGTTCAGATCGGACGCCATATATCCGATTGGAAATTGGAAAAATCCAATTGGACACATTTTTTTAATCATCTTTTTTGTATATAAGAAAATTAAAACTAATGCAAAACTATATCATTTATTGCTCACTAGCCTTTAAGCTACCATCCAAGCTAAAACAGATGTTTCTAAGTCACTTAGAAATGGTAGCGAAGTTTGCCAAAATCCTGGTTTTGCAAAGATATCCTGGTGGCTGTTTATAATGAGCATCAACTGACTCTATTCTCAAGCCACTTCCTTCTGAAATCCAATTACAGATTCTATTTATTATTTCATCAAAAGCTTGAGGTAAAGTGTTTTTTATTCCGTTTGTATTAATAATTATTAAAGCCTTTGATATAAAAGAAGCTTGTTTATATATTGTATCTGTTTTACTAATTTTTGCAAAAGTTATTTTTAAAACAACATTTATTTTTATACCTTTTAATGTTTTAAGTTCAGATTTAAGAATATCAAATAAGTCTTCTATAGTTAAATATGATTGATTTTTTTTAATCATTTCTATATGTAATTTTAATTTCAAATTTCTTATAATATTGCTTTGGAGACTTCTCAATTTCTCTAACAGCCATCTATATATTATATTTAGAAAAAAAATCTTTAAGCAAAAGAAAATTAAAAAAATAAAGTTTAAGAAGAAATAAAATATTTAGATTTATATCTTTTTTATAAGTTTTTGATATTCCACTTTGTACTCTGTATTTCCCTTCGCAGCCCATTTTTATTAACCCAGAATTAATATCAAGGTCTTTAGATGCTGCGTAAAATCTTTTTTATGTTTTTTCTTCATTAGTGTCACAATCGGTTGCAATAATCTTTTTAGAATTGTTTCGATGATTATTTGGTCTGGGACAATCACATAATATTTCATTACTTTCCTCTTCTGACATTTAAAGAACCACAATCCCATTCGAATAAGTCTATATTCTTTTCAAAAAAGATAAGGATCTTATCATTTCCCAATCTATCAATGACTTCATTTTTAAAATTTTCACGGGTCAATTGATTAGTTTTTGATTTAATTTATGTTCTATTTCCTTACTTTTTTAAAATTTACACTGGTTAATTGATTAATCTTTGATTTAATTACGTTTATATTTTTCTTACTTTTTTGATATGAAATTTCCTTTCTTTTACCACAATATATTTGTTTTGACTCATTTATATTATATGTATTTAAAACTTTTTATTTTTTCACTGGGTTCTAAACCTGTGGTTTTTTATATCTTTAAATTGGTCAGCAGTGGTCACTTTGAACCAAGGGCTAAAGGTCAAATGAGGTCAGAGTGACTTAAAATCGGTAGTTCTTATACTACTGCGCACGCAAAAGGTTTTACGTGCGCACGTTCTAGTTTATAAAAAACATCTACCTACGCATAAACTAATACGTGCGCACGTGAAACCTTTTACGTGCGCACGTATTACTTTATACGTACGACAATGTTTTTTATACTAGTACGTGCGCACGTATTACTTTATACGTACGAAGATTTTTTTATAGTATGTGCGATGATGCTTTTTGAGTTAATACGTGCGCACGTATTACTTTATACGTACGAAGGTGTTTTTTTTATAGTATGTGCGATAATGTATTTTGTACTAGTTCGTGCGCACGCATTACTTTTTACGTACGAAGAGGGTTTTTTTATAGTATGTGCGATGATGTTTTTTGTACAGTACTTTGCGCACGTATTACTTTATACGTACGAAGAATGTTTTTTAAGTATGTGCGATGATTTTTTTTTGTACTAGTACGTGCGCACGTATTACTTTATACGTACGAAGATGTTTTTTATAGTATGTGCGATGATGTTTTTTGTACTAGTACGTGCGCACGTATTAGTATAAAAAACATCTATGTCACCTCTGTGCCACCGTATGTTTGTGAAATTACTCTTATGTTCTGACTTAGACATCATTCAGATTCGAAGAAGATTTTAACAAACTGATGCTTCGACTAAGATTAAAATAGATATTGAATACTTTATCGAAAAACAGATAAAAGCAGCGGTTTATTTCGCAACAGTGCTTGTTTTCTTAGCTACACTGCCGAGCATTCCCGACGTCTGGCTAGGGTAGGTAGTATATTAAGTTAATTTCCACATGAATTGAATTTGAAAGTGGTATCATAAAGTAAAGTGTTTGTTTATTTAGTTACACGCCTACTGAAAGGACCAGCCATAATCTTATGAGACACCTAGATGCATTGAACAACATTTTTTTCCGATGGCAGACACCAGGCAGGTATGCAACCGGTAATTATTTAACTAGCTGATGGCTTACCACCGGTCTCACTTCCGTAAAAATACCCGCTTCTGACAGGGCTCGAACCTTCGACCTCTCAATTGTGCGGCAAATGCCTTATTCATTAGGCTACCGACATATTCTATTTATTATTTAACTACCAGTCTTCCTAGATTTGTTGTAGTTCTCATTTAATACATATTTTATTATTTGTAATAGTTTAGCATCTGAACTCCGAATAATGATTTTTTTTTCAACGATAAAATTCGTCTTTTCTTAAATGTCGCATAAAATACTCACTAAACGTTACATATAACTCATTCTACTTGGAGAAAGTTTTAATATATTCTCAGCCAATTATAATGTTTTTACCAATATAGGCATTTTTATTCGATGAAACGAACTCGAACGTATGGAGTATGTTCTTTTAATTTATGCTAACTAATGAAATACTGTATTCTATTAGTTAAATATTTTCATATATCTCATCACTCACACTGAAAAAATGAAATCTATATTTTCACACTGTGAGAGATATAGCTCCGCCCCCGCATACATTGTGTATGAATTTCAAATTATTTGCTTAAAACAGGATGAAAACTGTAGTCGCACTTTGCTTTTTATAATATATTTCTCGATTCAAATTATTTTATATAATGAAAATTTCATAAGGTTAAGCAGAAACAAATAAAATAAAATGGAACTTTATGGTGTGTGCGTCTTTATAACGTCACAACACGTTTGACATCATGTCTGTTTACGCGCGCCTGTTTCCCGCGCTGAGATGAAAATTTGTTGCCGAATGCACTCAACGTATTTAAGCATAAAATAAAAAGAACATTTGTTTGTTTTGTGTGAATATGGAATATATCTCACCTCGAAGTGAGAAAATTTTCACATTTTCACTCGCGCTCCGCGCTCGTGAAAATATTTGATTTTTTCTCACTTCTCAGTGAGCTATATTCCATATTCACTCAAAACAAACAAATATCCTTTATTTTTATATTTAATTTATACTAATTTATTTTAGGTCGATTGTGAAGCAAGTTCTACAACTTATATTTATCACTCTTGACACCTCATTCCTGATGGAATTCATCGCAACGACGGTATGAGAGAAGAGAAGTTACTTTCCCTTTCAAACGCTTAGCGCCAAACAAGGGAGCTACTGGTACCATTATTCTCGTCCTTGGTATGACACGGCCTCCCGCACTCGAAACGGAAGCTCTACCACAAGGATATCGAGACGGTTTGTTTATATTGGAGCAATTTCTAAAGACCAGATTATTATCTTGACTATAGTTGCTCGCCCGGTTGGACATATACTGTAGCATAGGTACAAAATCTCATTTACAATAAATATAGTGTGAGGAAATTTCTTACAATTTTGTTGTGTTAGATCAGCAATAGCCTCAAAGCTAGAAACTATATTACTGAGATGTGCACCCCGCACCTTCAGGCGCCATACTGTCTTCCAAAATAAATTGTATTAAATAGAGTTTCAGAAATCTTCATATTTATTGGTAGCCGATTAGCCGATTGGGCTACCAATATTTTTGTATGGTAGCCCGAACGTTTAAGTTTATTTGGCAATGACCGTTTTGGATTATTTACTTAGTGCTTGTATACTACAGTTTGGTAGAATGCTTAAACTAATATACCCGCTTCGAGTGCGGGAGGTCGTGGATTCGATCCCTGGCCGCGGCATAACAAAGACGTAAAAATTGTACTAGTAGCTTCCTCGTTTAGCGCTCAGCATTAAAAGGATAGTGCTTGGACTGGTCAGCCTGGTGTCAGTATAATGTGACTGTGTAGGGTAATATTCTACGGCGTAATATTCCAGTGAGGCAGCACTATAAAGTTGGCCATTTTGCTCACGGCTACAAGTAGATAACGACGTTAATATGACTGAAAAATTGTTGAAAAGACGTTAAACTCGAACACAAACACTAAATTAATGTACGGTTTTATCATTTTAGCCATACGCTCATGTTGTTATAGACTTTGTTCTCTAAAATAGCAACTATCATTACTCATATTTTTTCCTTTTTTCTTCACTTAAAAATAAAAAAGTTATTTAAACTTGTAACTTGCCAATTCTTTAGGGCAGTATCAACTGCAATTTAGCAAATAAATTTAAGGTCGACCAATAATTCTGTCTGATTCTTAACATCTTTTAACAAGAGCTCCGCCAAGCGGGGCAATATACACCCGAAGGGTTATATCAGAGGAGGATGGGAGCAAAAGAACTTTTTAGAACAACAAAGGGAAAAAATTCAAACAAAAATCTAAGTCCACAAAAAAATCTTTACCGGGTACAGATATGTCAAAATACATCTAAATATTGGAGGTATCATCCGTGTTGTACCACAGAAAAGTGATCTTGGTTTTTCCCTACGGCCAATAATAAAAAAGTTACAAAATTTATAGTAACATAAAAGAAGTAATTCAAAAAACAATATTGTAAGTGAACAAAAAGGGATATGCCAAATATAAACAAGAGCACCGCAATGCAGAGCAATATACACACGAAACAAAGTCATATGACATTTGACCCCTATGTGTGACCTTGACCTCGAAGCGAGCGATCCAAAACATGCACTCTGCACGTCGTCTTTGTGTGGTGAACTATTGTGCCAAGTCCCTTTGAAATCCTTCCAGCAGTTCAAGAGTTACAGAGCGGACACGAAACAAACTGAGATGACCTTTGACCCCTAAGTGTGACATTGACCTTGAAGCGAGCCATCCAAAACATGCAGTCTGCACGTCGTCTTGGTGTGGTTAACATTTGTGTCAAATTTCTTTGAAATCCTTCAAGGGGTTCAAGAGTTACAGAGCAGACACGAAATTGCTTACGGACAGACTTACGGACGGAGAGACGGAAACCGGGGATATAACATAATACGACCCTTCGGGCGTATAATAAGAAGTTTAATAAAGGGAATAAAACCGAGTATATAAGATATCTCACTTTCTTGGCACTGTGTATTCACTTAGCTGAATTTATGTTTGTCCGAAATCCTCTGTAGTTTCTGACATGAATTTGCCGATTTTTTGCTAAATCATGGTCGATCTTTTACATGTTGTATAAGTACAGTTGAATATCGTTACCTCGATATCGGTTAGCTCGATACCCCGGGTTAGCACGATGTGTTTTAGCCCGGTCCCAAATTTTTCCCTATATATTCAAATGTAATTATTTACATTACCTCGATATGATTAGCTCGATATTTTGTTTAGCTCGATGAGATTTTTCAGTCCCGTCAACTTACCTGTAATGTTTTTACACCTGGTTTCGTCGATATCACAGCGTGTCAAAAAATATCCATGTTATTGTAATTGTGAAAAGCAATTATTGTTGTCCGGCGATGTATTTATCATAATCAAGTTAGTGTGTTGTTATTTAATCTTTAATCCAATCAAATGTTAGGAAGTTTGAAATTTTAAATTTCCCCCAAATAATTAGTCTTATAAAACAGCGTGCAAGCGGGCAGTTGTTTTCTAATACAACAACAAAATTGGATGAAATATTTTTCTGTATCGCCGTTTAGGATTGAGTAACAATATGCGTATTACACGGGAAAAAAAAATTTTTCGTTATCGAACACAGTCAAAAGGACTACCCAACTAGGAACATTACAGCTGCATTCAGACTTGTTTATGAAAGGAATAAAATGCTAAATTTTAATGTTTACACGTATATTTGAAAAATTATAAAACTTAAAAATGTGTGTATGTACTATTTAATTAAGATTTTTTTTGTCAATAAAATTAAAATCATATTTACTTTTTATATTATTTTTTCCCCTTTTAAACCCTCTGAAAAAAAAAAAACATTGGATATAGTGACAATATAGACGTCCGACACAAGTACAAAGTTGTCCCAAATAGTCGATATCGTTACGTCGAACTTCGGATACGTCGATGCAATTTTTACAGTCCTTTGAATATCGAGGTAACGGTTTTCGACTGTATTTAAATTAAAAAGCACAAACTCGGTGTAAGCACTAAACGGCCTCATAATGAAATCTGATCCAATGTATTCCTCTCTTCGCTCAATAAATATTGAGGTCAGCGAAAACGAAATTACACTTTGGCAGGTGACGGTAAAATGACTAAATGTTAAGACTGATTTGCATACAGTTTGAACACTACCAATCAAAGACTTTGATGTTATTGAATCAGTCTAAACTCTTGCGTGCACATGTTTTTGTAAATATTTGCCTCCGGGTACTATTTAACGGTTCATTGTTTGCCGAATGCCTCTGGCGTGTATCACTCGATAAACAAGGGGATTACTGTATAGATGACTGTCAAAATTATGTGTGAAGACTAGAGAATAGGTCGACCACGTTTTTTGAGTCGTGACTAATTTATGCAGGACAGTTGATTCGCCAAAAAAAAGGGTATGAACATATATGTAATACATAGTAAAACGGTATAACGGCGTTGGCTTAAACTTGCTTTTCGAAGTTCGAGCCTTGGTAAGTTCAGATTTAAAAAAACAATTCAATCGTTTGTTTCAATAAACATTGCACGAGACAATTGTGCAGTTCATTGAATCGATTAGTTAATGATGTGTTAGCAAGTCAAAAATACTTGCCTGTTAGTCTAAGTTACCGTGTAATGGCTGCAACACGTTACAAATATAGTGATGATGATCGCAAAATCATCAAAAATATTCATTCATTTTGCGTCGAGGAGAAGACAAATAATGGCTTGAAGATCCCATTTTCTCGCAGTATAGAGCGTGTTTCAACACTTACCGGTATAAGCCCTGCGACAGTGAAATGTGTTTCTTCAGAATCGAATGTATCTGCATCAAAGAAGATGAAAGAAACGACTTATACCTTCGACGAATTTGAGAATGGCGTTATTCCGAAAACAGTCAGTACAATGTATGCTCATCAGAAGATTTACTTACTCTGCAGAATTTGAAAACAGCTCTTCGTAACAACATTGGCTATTCTGGTGGTAAGGATTACCTGCGTATGCATCTTTAGTATCTAAGATTTACTTACCAGCGCTGCAAGCAGAATCGCAAGATTTTGATGGAACAATCCGATATTATTCTGCAGCGTATATTTTACCTCAAGAAGATAAAGGAACTTCGAGTAGCCATTCAGTAACCAAATGTTGGCAGGACGAATCATCTGGTATCCTTATTCCATTTTCATAAGATACGAAGTAATGCAATTGTTCAATGACTCTTTAAATGTCTGTGGCCTTTAAACAAAAAATAATGGTTCTAATCTGATGTTTTGTTTGTGTATTTCAGACGAGAGAATAACTATCCTACACACAGGCTGTCAAACTGGATTCATCACAGGAGCAGACCTGGTATTCAAAGTAAACAGTAGTTCCGGTGATTACCACTAAGAACTTTACTAGATGGCTCACGGAGAAGCTGATATCGAGTCTACCCTCTGTTCTAGTGATGATAACGCTGCATATCACAACGTGCAAGTAGATCGTTGTGTAACAATTGCTAAACGCCCCATGTGGTTCTGGGACGATCTGTGTATGAAAAGAATTGGAACCCTTGCCTTACCCTCTAGGCGACTAATAGGGTCTTAACACTTGGTTTTGCAGTAACTCTGTGATTCCAGCAGGTATGCAAATTTTGCTTCCATACCTCATGTTGTTATTTCGATGTAAATGAGATGTGGAACCAAAATTTGTAGTCCTGTTTGGCGCCATATAACCTATACTGTGTTGGTGCGCCGTAAAACCCAAATAAATAAATAAACAAAACAATTGCTAAACGGAAAGCGGACATACAGGACTGGCTCAGAAGACACAACAAATCTTTCTCAGACAACTTGTTGAAGCCGGAACTTATTGCCAACTGCAAACAACACAAGCCTGATCCGGTTTATGTTGTTTACCAGTTACTAGCAACACATGGTCTTCGGGCGATTCGACTGCCTCCTTACCATGCGGATTTGAACCCGATTGAACTTATTTCCGGCATCTTGAAAGGTCAATACCAAAACAAGTTTCTAAATTGTTTACTGAATATATATGTACGAGTATGCATTGAAATTCCTTTTCATGTTAACCTTTACTTTTCAGGCTACATTGCACGTAAGAACTTGACGTTTAAGGAGGGTTTGTAAACAGTTTCATCTTCAGACTGGTCTAGGTGTATTGACCATGTACTGTCAGTTGAACAGAAATACTTGGAGTTAGATATTACTATAGACGATCTTCCAGCACCGGTGATAATCGAGCTTAACTCGGATTCCGACACATCTGACTCAGAGACTGACACAGCTGAAGGGTCAACAGACACAGCAGGTGAAGCTGAAATTATGTGATATGAACTAAATTGAGATAAAGGTAGCAAAATATATTAAAAATATAGAAACAATGAAAAAATTAGTCAAACATTATTATTAAAATATATAATATGGTTTTTAAAAAGAGTCTTCAAAGATTCTTGACTAAAATAAAATAAGAATAATGTTTACTAGAGAAAAAATACGGCCGTAATCTGGGCTTGAACTCGCACCTCTCCGTTTGTAGTCATTACGCTCTACCAATTACGCCAGCGATATTGTCAAGTTCATGGTAAACAAAACCTACATATCAACTTACTCTATAGAGACACCCAGGTATGGACCGAATAAACCAACTGAAAACGTGTATCATTCCGTCACGGCGCAAAACACGCGGTCGAGCTATACTGATTTACGCATGTAACTTTATTCAAATATTTGCATTCCTTATACATACTGTATGAAAAAAAAACAAATTAAAGCTTTGTTTACATATGAAAAACATGGGCGTAATTATATCAAGGATGACCTCCCTTTCCCTGAGATTGCACGCGAAGGCTTTCACCATTTACCAAAAAGAAAATTAAGAAAATGGCGTCGTTTTAAAATTCCTTCAAAATTGGACATTAAAATGGCAAAAGAGAACTGTGAACTATCTCTAAAAGTAATTTTTCCGACGGCAAAGATTTAAACCGAATCGACACGAACATATGATTTTTCACTGGATTTAATGATATTTTAAATTAAAACCAGGAACTTTATCTTTATTGGAAGGTGAATTACAACTAAATGTGGGCGGGTCTTTTTGGCAGTTCTATTTAGATGTGGCAAAGATTCTTTTTCTGGTTCTCAAGGAAAGCAAACTACTTGTTTTTGTAGCAAGCTACTGAAAAAAATTGTAAATAAATGTATAAAAACTGAATGCATTTTTTTATGCGTTAATACGGGTATAAATATTTGGACTTCTTGTAAATTATCCAAAAACCTCTAGTGCGATTCATTGTTTGCAAAAAATCCCAAATGCCCCAATAAACGATTTAATTTTTAAGTATGCACGCGTAATGTATATCTCCTGCAGTCTTAGCTTACCTTGAAGTATTCCGTTCTTGAATAACTAACTGAAATTGTAGATCTGAACTATGATTCAAAAATTGAAGAAATCAGGAAATTATTAGTCGGTCTAAAAGAGTTATAAAATCCCTTGCACTTGCAAAATTAAATCATATGTTTTTAGTATACCAAATCCACCATTGGCCAAAATAAATACTTTACAGAACATTTTTTTAAATTCATGTAGAATAACTCTAGAGATAAAGTCAAAAGAAATATCTTAACCCAGGATTACAAGATTTGGGGGCTAAAATTTATAGATTTAAAATGTTTTATGAATAGTTTAAAAGCAACATGGATAAGAAGACTCATCAGTTTAGATAACAAATTTAGACAGTTAGCAGATAGCATATGTCCATTTTGTAAATCAAATCTTCAAGTATGGAACAGATTATATTAAAACAAAAATACATTTAGATATTAATCCTGTTTGGAAAGATGTTCTTTACAGTTATTATGCTTTCTCTTTAAATGTAACACCTGAAAATAGCAAACAAAATGTTATTCTGCTTATTTATGGCTTAATCCTGGAATCAAAGTTGGATACTTAGGTGTGTATATAAATAGATGGGTCTCAGGTGGAATTTTGTTTATAGGTAATCTTTTAATTCAAGCTGGAGCATTCTGTTTTTGGCCACGTACAACATTCGAAGTAACTTTTGAGAATATAGGGTTATGTTGACAGCAGTAAATGGATTTCTTGAAGTAAACAATATCCAACATTTCCCAAAGAAAAACAGCTATTATATGCATATTCCACAAAGTCTGGCATTAATAAATAAGGATAAAAAAGATGTAGGTCAATCTACAAAGCAATGCAGAATGAAGGACATTATCCATATACTTTGCAAAAATGGAAAGATGAACTAAGAGATATTCTAACACGATCTGATTCGTTTTCCTATTAAACAAAGAAGGCAGAAAACAGTGAATTATTATACAACAAATCACTGTTCTGGCGTCACAATTATTACGTCATGGCGTCAAACGGCATAGCGGCGCGCTGGAAAAGAAACCGAATGAAAACGGGCACATTTTTAATGAATGCCGTCAAGGATGTACTTAAAAGTCCTTGGTAACGTGTTAGAATCGAAATAATATATCTCATTTAGTGATTTGCTCTTGAATAAATCATTGTTTGTCGTTCAGATGCATATTATTATATCACTCGGGCTGCGCCCTCGTGATATAATTCCTTCGCATCTGAACTCCAAACAATGATTTATTCAACGACAAATCACTGGATGAGATATATTATTTCTTAACCACAGAAGCAAAGTCTTCTTCAAAGGAATTCAATATATGATATGGCTAATAAATTCACAAAAGATCCAAAAATAATATGGTTTCAATTTAGGATTAACCATAGAATCCTGGCAACAAATTATTTGCTGAAAAAAATGAAGATTATTAATGAAGACAGGCATTTTTTGTCAGAGTGAGCCAGAAACTTTGATTCATTTGTTTTATGACTGTGAAGTAACTAAACAATTTTGGCTGCAGCTTCCATCTTACATAAAAAAATAAATGTAATCTGAGTTCTGAAGATTAGACTATTTCAGATAGTTTATTTGGTAATACAGAAATGGAAAGTGTATTAAAAACTAATACTATATGCGAATATATATATATATTATAGAAGGTTGAAAAATATTAAGGCCTGGTCTAGAAAATTTTAAGACTCAAATTGTTGCCACATATAACATTGAAAAATATGTTGCTAACCAAACTAATATGAAATATGAAAAGTCATGTGAAAGTTTTAGAAACTTGGTTCTATGGAATTATCTCAAACAGAGAATAACATAAATACTATATGAAAAGTTTGATGTAATTTTATCTAAAGTTACAAACCTTTTTTATAACCATTCCGTATGGGAACAGAACTAGAAAAAAACTGAGGCATTTAATTCCTTCCCATCAGAACTCTACATAGAGTCCTCCACCAGCATTTTCAGTTCCTTTCTTTCTTTATTTTGACACCTTACAGTAAGTAGGAAACCTTAACAGTTTGCACCGAAAACCTTTTATAAGTTTTTTTGTAGACTGATATGTATAAAAAGCATACTGTCTTGCTTGTATCATTGTTTTTTGAAATTTAATAGATTTCAACATCTGACTCGGAATAATACATTTGTATATATATTTTTTTTTCAAATGCATATTATGTTAGAAATGGAACTAATATAATTACAAAAGTTTCGAATATTCCTTAGGAGTGCAGAGGTTTTCAAGTACTTTGCACCTTTATTAGATAAGAATCATGTTGTTTATAATGTAAATATATACAGCAGGGTTTAAGAAATTCAAACAAGACATTACAGTCATGTATTATCAAACTCCATACCGAATGGTTTCTGTACAAATAAAATCTGAAAAGTAGATCTCTCGGAAGCACCGATGACAAGGCAAACAGTGAAAATTGCAAACTTGGTTCGATTGAGTCTGTTCATGATCAGTAATGGAAAATGCAACACTGCCCACGCCCCCTAGCACCGGCTTAAGCAGTATTCACTCTTCAAATCTAAATCATTGAAATCAATAATCCGAAGGACCCGAAAAAATAACAACACTGAGACGAAGTCGAAAGGGGACTTTTTTTCGGCCCCCCACACAGCACTTAACACCCGCAGTTGTGAAGTAAATAAAATCTGAAAAGTAGATCCCTCAGAAGCACCGAGAACAAGGCAAACAGTAAAAATAAAACTTGTTAAAATATTTCTCACTTCGTACAAAATGTGGCTAATCTGGGTTTGGAACTAGGTTATGTAGATATTGGAACTCATATCTTTGGCACAAAAAGTGTTTTATTATTTTTATGATTAGATTTGCATGAAAGACTTTTGGGAGCACACGCAAGAAAAGAATAGCTCAAACAATTTGATTGTGTCTGCTAATTAAAGGTAATAACATCAGGGCCCCTAGCAAGGCTTAAGCGAAATTCTATTTTAAAAGATGTTGGAGCATTATAAACTTATAGAACTAGAAATAATGATACTTGGTCCGTGACCATGACTTTTTACGGCACTTTATCAGAAACCTATATCGTAGAGCTTATTCAAGTATACAAGTAAAACTTTTTGAAGCAAAAACGCAAAAACCACGCACAGGTACAGATTAAGTCTGGCCATGAGAGATGGTGGATATTTCAAAATTCTTCTCGCCTAACCCAATGTTAATAGTATACTAAACCCAAAATTCATATTTGAAAATATAAATAGTTTATGTAAATATAAGATTAACATGCTTATGTGTATCGCTAGGTTTAAAATAGTACAAACTTAGTACATATATAGCTAATTACTTATTAATGTACATTGTACCACTAAAAACTGGAAGTTTCTTTAATAATCCTCTGTAAGTGCTTTACATTTAATGCATTACATTTAATCATGAATGTAGCTCTGTGTAGACAACTAATGGATATTTTAAGTTAAATACATTTGATGATTATCTTTTACATTTGATGTGTATATAAGTATTCAAAAATTAAATATTTTAGTGATGGATAAGCAGTGGACATCATTAAGGTAAACATTATTCTACAGTAACATTGAATGGACTGTCATAATCTGTCGCTGACTGCAGATGCAGATGAGAATATCTGGTTCAAGGGTAACTATTTTGGCGGTAACAATGCTCTGCCGAGTTATCGCCCAAAACATTTACCCAAAAGCCGGGTATTTCTATTTGCATCTACAACCAGTGGTAGATTATTTTACATGCATACCATACTTTGCAAATTATAGAATAAATAAAACAAAACAATATACTATTTTTGTAGCACTCTTTGTACAGTATCGTATTTGAACAAAGCGGGAGACAAGCAGGTAAAATTTACACACCTTTATGTACATGTAACTGAAAACCTTCAATCTTATAAAGGTATTCTGAAAAGTTAAATTCAAGAGAACCTTTTAAGTATTATATGTAACTATGTAACTATCTTTGATATATGTTACTAAAATTGATCAATGTAACCAGCGATGGTAAATATATTTGAACACTTTTTTGCACTTTTACCACACTTGGTATTCAAACTTTTTTCATGACTTAAATATGTAAATAAATGAGTCTTCCCTGACACTCTTGTTGTCCAATTTTCTGTTGTTTCATATTCAGTAATTTTGATAAATTATTTCTTTGCTCTAAAAGAACGCGTCCAATAAGATTTCCAATTCCAGTGCTACTGTCGGATGAACGGAAAACTTGAGAGTCGCTTGTCAAATCCAACTTTGTATACTCCAGCACTCTTGCGGTCAGTACTAGCATAATTAAAGTTCCTGCCGTATCTTGAATGAGTTTAAGCCGCTGACCAAGTTATATCACAGTTGGCCGACTGTAATCTTGACATGTTGTCCAGTCCCGCGTATCGGTCATCTCTCTGCTTTGAAAGTCGGATCATGCCTCTAGTCGTGTTTTATGACAATACTTCTTGTACAGATGACTTTTATGTTAATATGAGCCGCGCCATGAGAAAACCAACATAGTGCGTTTGCAACAAGCATGGATCCAGACCAGCCTGCGCATCCGCATCAGGTCCATGCTGTTCGCTAACAGTTTCTCTAATTGCAATAGGCTTTGAAAGCGAACAGCATGGATCCTGACCAGACTGTGCGGATGCGCAGGCTGGTCTGGATCCATGCTGGTCGCAAATGCACTATGTTGGTTTTCTCATGGCGCGGCTCATATGTTATATTCAACAATAGGTGCACGTTTCTGATAAAACCATTTTAATATTATATGTAAGTATATATATAGAGGTAAGATCATATTCAGTTGTATGACTTTTATCTTTATTATGATATAGATGAAACACGATAATTTGATTTTATCTCGTTATGTTATATTCCAGTAATAGTGATTCTACATTCATGATGCAACCATTTTACCATTTTTGTAATTATTCTATTTAGATATGAAAATAAGATCACTTTTGCTGGTATGACCTATATTGGCGTCAGAGAACCAATTATCGAGTTTTCACTCGTTCCTTTTGCTTAATTTTGGTATTTAACGCAGAATGTTATGTTCATCTAATAAAATACATCATAAAATTAAATACAAATAAATATAATATATTATGTCAATAAGTCAATGAAAGAAAAACAGATTTGCTTAATGTCCATTACCCAAGACGTGCGCTTGATAACAAAAACGTTTGAGTAAATGGAGAACAATTTAGGCAATCTTAGCGACGAATTAAATAGATTTGAATGGCAATGGAAACAATGACTAGGAAATGTATATCCCCGACTAAAATCACTTTCCCTACTATGTAAAATAGCGTATTGAAAAATACCAGACAGTACAAAGTGGGTTGGGACATTTATTTTTCCAACATCTTTTTCTTTTTTGTGAAATTGTATGACCTTTATCTATCTATTAGTCCAGTAGAATAACAGAGAAAAGAGACTTAACCTTGCTGTAGGGTATATACAAGGTTTTATTGCAGTTTCCTGTCATTTAGGATATATTGATCAAGAAACTGCCGAATGACATATTGTCATCATTGGGGAATTTTTTTTTATCAGCAAATCTTGAACCCCATGTAAAAGTGCTAATTTTCATTAAAGAAATAACAAAACGAATACCTTCTTTATCTCATCCTGTGTAAATGTCTTCTAAATAAACATTTAACATGACTATGTAATTTCGAACATTCAGCTGACTATAAAAGTATAAGGCATGTATGGTTATATTTCTTTAGAAGTCTTTATTTGATGATAAATTACCTTTCATAACAAGGTACCTGTAGAATATACATCAAGATAGTTTCAAAATAATTTCCCTTGCAATACTTTAATTCTAAAGACGTTCCATCTGACACAAAATGTTTCAGTCATAATCTGATCAAAATTTATAAATGTTTCTAAGTTTAAAACTCTTTTTACTACATTTAGTTTTGTTCCATTTATGGGAAAACCTTTTAAATACGTTACAAACACAACCTTTTAAAATTTAAGTTACATTTCAAGATAATATATCATGATGTTAACTGATAAATATGTGAACACTATGTGAAATTTTCTAAATTTCCTGCAAGTATGCATTTGACTGTTTAGATTAGATTGAAAATGTCAACGTTTTTTGTAGTTATTAACCATGTGACATACATAACACGAGTTGTTACCTTTTCTCTTCGTTTTAAAATAATTTTGGCAAGAGGCAAGTAACAGAACTTTATGAAAATAAAACGTGATTACAGTTATACATGTTAACAAAAAGTTTAGTTTAACTATTGAAACGATATAAAGATCATTACTTTGTTTCGAAAATGACCTCAAATCCTTACCAATTATGTATTTGATACATGTTAAGTAAGTGCATGCGCTTTTGTTAGGTAGGATTTCTCCTATACATATTAATAAGAGACTTTTCTTTTTCAATAAAGCATTTCTTCAAGTCAATATCATCGAGTGTTATGTCCTTTAAAATATTACATACGTAACGGTAACGTAATAATTTTTACCAGAATTGTACTATGGCATACCCTTTACATGTATGTATGGTTTCTTATAACTTGCACACTATTAAGTCTGAAAACATGAATATATTGTGCATTAAAACAACTTAAAAGACTAATTTTGTTAATGTGAAATAAGCACGAATAATATTACATGACAGAAAACTGGTAAAGTACTTCCAGGATATAATTTCTATAACAGTTTAAATGTACGATGCTGAGTTGTAATTAATATTCATTGCTAGAATGTTTGGAATTGAATATTCAGTCTTTGATTAAATTGATTAAAATGATGAGATATGAGTATAGATCAAAGGTAACTTAAATTATTATCATAATATTTACATTCATTTCTAGTACGTTTGTACATCAAATGATCATAATTATGCAAACGATACAAATGTGAACTAATAATTGTTTTACTTCAAGATGATAACCTCAAAGATGAACTTGAAATAAGATAGCTTACCATGGTTACTTGAGATATACATCTTTATCCTTAAAATGCAGGGACTTCATTTTAGTCGGATTTAGCAATTATGGACCATAACATGATACAAAGCTATTTGTTCTTTCCACTTACAAATTTAATGTTTGACAGTAAAATATTTACCAATTCTAGACCCATGCATTACTATATGACATGTATGTGTAGTCTTGTAAACCTGAGGTTTTACTCCTTCCACGATCTAATTTCTCGTAGTTCTAAATTTACGTAATAGAATTTAAACAAAGAAATACAGTTTTTTGGAGTTCTAAAGACATTTGCAAAATATCAAATATTGCATAAGAAGATTTGTGTCTTACCGAAAATAAGACTGTGTAACTTTCAGTTAAGGTCACAGCATTATTTATTTCTGTGGCAGTTTCTTTCCACCAAACCAGCTTGTTCCAAAATTAACATGAGAAGGAACTTGATCGGCGTAAAATTGAAAGTAACAATATCTTACATTTACAGTATGCTTTTACTTTTGTCATTATTGTCCACGTATCATTCATAATACCATGTTTATCTTATATGCACAAGCTATATTTAATGTTTATGATAGTGCGGTCTGGCTGCTGTTTCCCATGGATGCCACAAGCGAAAAATGAAGTGAATATAGGAAAAATCAACCTGTTTTTCATAATTCAGTGTTAGTTTTCTTAGAAATGTTTCTTTTAAACATATATCTATGACATTACTCTTTCATAAATCAATCACATATGGTACTCGGAAATAATCGTAACTGATTACATTATGAAAGCGCAAGTTTTATGGAAGAAATTAAAGGTTTCTTTTTAGGTTCAGTGAGTATCCAGCATTATAAATGTATAGTGGAACTGTGAAATAGGACATAGATAGCTTAATCAATGGGTACAGTGGCCAGCCTGTTTGCGGAAAGACAGGAGCTAAATTGTACACATCTGAGGAGGACTTTCCAGTTTTAGATTGTTCTTTGAGTGCTTAAATTTTAAATTAGGTATTTTAGATTCCCGTTACGGTTGATACATGGACTAGGTTCAATTTGATTTTGTAAAATACAATAAGGGGGTGATTTAATACAGTATTATTATTTTGGATACACTGCTTCATGTTGCAAACATACCCTGTACCATTTTTATTTTTCTAACCAATGGATTTATATAAAATTGAAAAAATATCAAACAATATTCTAGTGAAGACTGACAAATGTATTTCAATTTTCTCATTATTTTTCTTGACATTTCTCCTAATGATATGGAGATAATTGCTTGCCTTATATGTAGTTTTATGATATCGATCTTCTACGATTTTAACATCACTAAGCAGCGTTTGTAAATTTTCAATTCTGCATAATGCAAGTAATTTGAATTTGGTAACGTAGATAAATATATTATGTTATGGATGTAACAAAAGGTTAAAAAACATGTGTATAAATGTTTAAACAATTTTAGTTTCCTGATATATTACTAACATTCAAATTGTGCTTCTCTATTCCCGATGCGTTTTTACATTTTTAAGTTTAGAAAAGTTGTTGTTGTTGAAGTTAATAATGATAATGCTGCCACTGCTGCTGCTGTACCTATCTGTTTGTGACGTATTGTGTTTCTTTTCTCTGAGTAGTTTGTTATTTCTACGAAAATGATATTGCAAATAACAACAACACCTATATCAGTTTCTAAGCAATCAACTGAAATACAATACGGAAAATATGCTATCATATGGTTCATATGGCAGCCATTTTGGATTCTGTAAATAGAAAAACAGCCGAGGATCTCGCGAAAGTCATGAGATACTATGTATGCTTATTCTAATGAACAATATAAAGCAAAAGAAATCTTAAATAAACCCCGCTACAAAGTGTCCCATTATTTTTTTTTCAAGACGAACAGCATTGAAATTCGACGATGGCAGCCATTTTGAATTTTCTTAAATAAAAAATGTTCCCCAAAGATGACAAGATGTCATCCGGTGGATTCTCATTTACTGAAGTCTAAAGAACAGGAAACTGCAAAAATACATTGTATATACCCTATTGCAAGGTTCAGTCCAAGTTCTACTGGACTATATTCATTTACAAGTATCAACTAGTAAACAATTTCCCCCTGCTGTAGAGTGTTTTCATTGATAAACACAAAGGTAGACATGAATTAATGTGGTTTTAGGGAAAGGGGGCACACATTTCAAATCAATAAATAAGCATATCTTTATGAAATAAATTATAAATGTCGATTTACTGGTGTTTAACAGTATAAATGAACCCATCTGTGTACTTTTGGGGTGTATTTATATTCATTATTACAGACAGAAGAAAAAAGAAAATTCCACTCCACTAAAAGTCAAACGCTTATCATCTTTATACAAATATCGCCGTTAATCAAATAAATTAGAAATATTCATAACATGATATCATTTGAATTAGAATGAAATATTATCCTAGCATTAAATATTAATGGCAGTTTTATGGTATTTTGAATAAGCATAATGCCTTTCGGCTGCAAGGAAAATGCATGTGAGGTGCATTATAGAATACAGACCGTTACCGATGGTTAGGTCAATCCCCACCTAAACAGCTGGAAGTGCATCAGTGAAATTAATGCCTAGTAAGGAAAAATAGTAAGGAAAAATGAAAATGAGATATTAGTAATACAAAACATAATGTAAAAATAGTTTAGAATCAGTATATTAATATATCTGAGTAAGGTATGTTAGATGCAGCACAGAATGAAAATCGTTCCGAATGATTTGGTCAATTTCCACTTAAACAGCGATACACGCAAAAGGAAAAAAACAACACTTCTTTTCAATAGGCTTAAGTAAAGAAAACGGCAAATGAAATATTTATTAATAATCTATAAAAACAAACACACTAATATAACGAAATGAAATATTTTAGAACAAGTATAATATTAATCAGTGTAATCCAAGTTCTTATTCAGTTATATTTTAAACGATGTTCCGTTTGGACAATCGTGACTTTTTATTGAATCCTAAACCGCGGTGTACGATGGCACGATGACGAAAACGCGATGGTGCGATGACACGATGATGAAACAACGATGGTACGATGGTGAAAACGCGATGGCACGATGATGAATTCGCGATGATGAGATGGTACGATGGTGAAATGTCAATGTAATATTGCGTTTTCATCATCATACCATTGCGTTTTCACCATCGTATCATTGTACCATCGCGTTTTCATCATCGTACCATCGTGTATTCACCATTGTGCTATCGAGTTTTCATCATCATACTATCGCATTTTCACCATCGTACCATCGCGTTTTCACCATCGTGTAATCGCGTTTTCAACATTGTACCATCGCGTTATCATCATCGTACCATCGCCATCGGTTTGAAAAAATCAGAAACATATTAAATGACTTCTTCTCATTCTCATGAACCGCTTGATAAATCTTCCTCAACCTTGATCTGTAGCATCTTTTTTTAAGAGTATCTCTCAAATTTATTCAAATGGAGACGCCTGTCCCCTTTAGCGGGCCGTTAGAGTTAGAATAAGAATTATCTTTAAACGACTGCCTCTCATGAACTGTTATATGGATCTTCATACAGCTTGGTTTTTAGCATCTTGTAGTTCTTCTCTAAAAAAAATATTCAAAAGGGGACGCTTTGCCCCTTTAAGAAACCGATGGGGCCAGAAAAAGTAATACTTTTAAATGATTTCAGCTCATAGATCGCTCGGTGTATACTCATTAAACATGGTATGCAGCATCATTAAAAGGACTTTTTATATTTGTTCTTTAAGTATGGGCCCTCGGCCTCTACGGGTCCCGCTAGAGTTAAAATAGAAATATGTGTGAAAGACTTTTTCTCATGAAACACTTGATCATCTTCATCAAACTTGGTCTGATGCACCAAAAAACAAATTCTTCAAATGAACTGCTTGGTAGATCTTCAACAAACTTTAGCATCCTCATAATGTCCTCCCTTCAATTTGTTCTATAATAGGCGCACTAAGCAACTGGAGCAATTAGGGCTAAAAAGGAAATACCTTTAGACACTTTTTTTCATGAAGTGCTTTATGGATCTTCATTAAACCTTGTATGTAGTATTCTTATAACGGCCTCTGTTAAGTTACGTCAAATGGGGTACATCACTTGTTCCCTTTCAGGGAACACTTGACCTAAAAATAGAAATGTCCTTAAGTTACTCCTTCGATTGAACTGCATAATCTTAGTGTCCATGAAAGGTCTTCACTCAAATATCTTCAAATTGGGGCGCTTGACCTGCTTTAAGTTTTTTATATTACACACAGTTGTTATCATGATTCAGTGTGGCAAACATATATTCAAGGCAAAACCGTCAAGGTCAAGTGAGCTCCTTAGGAGAACCACTATGACCCTCTTGTTATAATTATCAGCCCCTTGATTTTTTGTTATTCATGTTCACCTAAACTATATATTTGAAAAAAATGAACCATTCTACGTTTCATCTAATTTATGTAAACACGAAATACACATGTTTGTGTATGTATATAAAGTATTGTGTGCTTGGTCCAATAAGTATACACTATAAATATATAAATAGCCATGATGATACTTTGTACTTCCACTAAATATGGCCTCCAATTTCATAAGCCTCTGTTACTACATGACATTTTACCGCGAAAGCAGCTCTACAAACACAAGCATTTGGTTTTTGTTTTGGTGGCTACTGCCCAATTAAAAAAAATATAGTGACTTTGAGATATCCACCAGGCCAGTTCTTCAGACTGTCCTAACAACATTCCTGAAAATAGTTCCGAGCTTTCCACAAGAACAACAACGTGAAGATATACATTCCTACCAGGTTTACCTTAAAACCATTTTATTGTAAATTCGTTGACAAAAAAATAACATAAAATGAAGTCTGCGTTTTAATCAAAACAACCAAGTGAATGAATATGCACATTTATGGTCACGCTTTCACATGAACTAAAAAGGTTGTTGTTCCTAATCACCGTAACATACCATAATACTGTCCCAGAAATAGCATAGAAAAACGGAAACCCATAGTTTACCCAACATGACACAAATGAATATGTTGCAGGCTCGGTTTAACCTTTCTAAGACGGCAAACTGTAGCAAGTCGGATAACAGATTTTATTATATACCTTTATAAATTCTGTCAAAAATAGAGCTTGCATTTCACAAGAAATAAGAACAGGCTGAAAAAAATTCCCGTTTTGTACCTTTCAAAAATCCCGTTTTGTACCTCCCGTATTGTGTGTTGCCGGACTACTTTCATAACTATGCATGAGCTGACACAGTTATATAAATAGTGCTCACATGTGCGCCTCGGGAGATCCGATTTGAGCCGAATACAGCATCCCAGATAGCGCTACTGTTATAATAACCATATTTTATTCACTTTTAACAGATTTAATTGCATTATAATCGTCCACGGAAAATTGGCGCATCTAGTATCGTCGGTTTACAAGTACATGTACCTGTTTCGTCCGAAATTATTGCCAACTAATTGATTTCTGTTAGATCAATACCTTTATTTACATTACTTATGACAAAAACTATTGTTTAATTTAAAATAAACGTATAGTCTCCTACTGCAACAGTGTTTAATCGATAAGAATAATATAAAATGAAATAAAAAGTGATAATGTATAATTTTCAGTAACAGTGCTACATAGTTTACATATGGCCTTATAATGAGAAACTAGGAAATTAGCCGCCACAAATCAATACTGTAACATAGGCATCCTGTATTTAAGTACTAGAAGCTACCACGACTAAAGTTTTTGATAGACTGACAACTGATAATTTCAATGAATCCATCGGAATGTTTGTGAGATTTATGTTTATAAGCCGTACAGGTTCGAATTCTGACTTGATATTTGATAAGTAATCTTAGAAAAAATTTAATGACAGAAAACATACCCCTACAGTTCGAAAGAGGCATTTTCATTATTTTCGGAAGGAATAAATACTGATCTAGTTAAGTATTATAAAAATTTAGAAAATTTGTTTGTGTCCTACATGTATGTGAGCATTAATAAATTGGACGATTCAAGTCTTAAAATACTAAAGAAAAGAAAATGTTTGTTATTTTAGTCCTTCAATCCAGAGAAAGGCACGACTTTAATAAAAGCATCCATTTCTGCAAAACAAATGCAAACTACTGATATAAATATAATATAATATTTAAAACTGCGAAAAAAGAGATAATTTTTTGAAATCATCTTTCTTTTTTTGGTATTTGAATTATGGTCTCTTCTCTGCATATTAAAATCGGTTACCGGGGATCTCTAGACGGCCCTATATCAACGTGTAAGGCAGCCTGGAATCTTGATTTTATAGGTTTTGAAGTGTAACAGATAGGGCGGCAATGTTTGCATCGCAGCTTGTTTTATTAGGTATCTTACTGACATATACTAGCTGTAGACCTGAATAATCTAAAAGACTTATGAAAACCAAACCAGGAGTGTATATGTCAACGGCAGGCTGTGTTCAAAAGCATTTTAAAGAAATCTAAAAAGCTGAGTGATTGGATAAAATGTATATTTCGTTCTTCTTATTTATTGTAAAAACCATTAGGTGAAAGTTTTGTTGCAGTTTCCATCACCGATAATCGACAAAAGAACAACACTATCAATCAAAAACTCAGTCGGTGTGTATGCAAGCAATGACAAGCAGTGAACATGCATTAATTTTAATGAAATTTAAAAACCTGACAATGTTGCAAAAAAAAGTATTTGTTTTTCTGATTTATTGCAAGAATTCCTCAGATGTCATTTTCTTTCCAGTATTTTACAAATTGATTAGCAGCACCCGCTTATAGTATAAGTGATCACTTCCCAGTATGTTTTACAAGATCACTAAAACATACAAAAACCAAAATGAAACACATAAAACTATAACTTATAGATCGTTTAAAAAATTTGATGAAGTAAATTTTAGAAATGAACTCTCTATTGCGCCATTTGATACTACTGAAACAGTGAATGACCCCAACCTGTCTTTACAATTATTCTATTATATTATTAATAATTTTCTTTCAAAACATGCGCCTTTGAAAACAAAAAGATTTAAGCGTGATACTCAGCTAACATGTTTTAATGAATAAATTAAACATGCAATTTTTCAAAGAGACCACCTGCATAAGAATAAAAAATTTAAAAAGTATAAAATTCTGCGTAATAAGGTTTCATCAATGATTAAGAAAAGTAAAAAGGCTGTAATCATGCTGTAAAAGAAAACAAAAGCACAAGTTATCTTTGGAAAAATATTAGAAATATCTCAAACATGAGTACTGTAGACGAGGGCATAGTATTACCAGCTAAGTTAATCAGTAATGGTCGAGTTATAGAGGGACAGACTAATATATTAAATATGTTAAATAAACATTTCACCAATATATCAAATATTATTAAGAAAAGAGCTTTTGTAGAATCAGATTTCTCAAACCTTAAGGACTTCATTGACAGTAAACTTATCACCCATACATATTTTGTTATTGAACATATAACACCTTTCGAAAGTTAAAAAATATATTGATACATAAATCAACAGGATTGGATAGAATCGGTCCATATTGTGCTACTGTGGTGACCATATTACAACGTCGATTGCTTTTATAATAAACACAAGCATTGTAAATGGTTCATTTCCCGATGCTCTCAAAGAAGCTTACGTTCTCCCAATATTCAAAGGTGGTGATAAAGAAGACCTAAATAACTACAGGCCGATATCTATTTTGCCAACAAGCAAATTGGATGAATTCGTATCCCCCGCCGAAAGGGTTTGTGGTGAGGGACGGCAAAACAGTATATCCGGCAAAAAGTTAAGGATGTTACTAAGAGGCAAATAATTTCATTAGTCAAAATCAATTTAACAGAAAATGAATGCTATTTTTTTTTGGGGGGGGGGGGGGGGGGGGGGGCAGCGGGGGTGACTGGGTGAGGGTACAAAACATCATATGTTGATTATAAATATTGATGGAAAATTAAAAATGAAAAAAGATGGGGGCGGGCGGGGTGATGCATGCTTGGGGTGGTGGGCATGACTGGATGGAGGAGTGAGGTGGGGGAATGGTACAACTTTGCATGTTGAAAAATATTCATGTAAGGTTTGAAAATAAAAAGGAATGAAAAATTATCTTTTTTTGTGGGGGGGGGGGGGGGGGGGGGGGTGTGACCAAGGCATGGTGGTGACTAGGTGTGGGTACACAACTTCACATGTTTATAATAAATGTTCATGGAAAAGAATGAAAGACGTTTAATGAAATTCTACCAATTGGTTGGTTTGTTATGTACAAATCTGTAGATTTTTAAACAATTAAAGGGCAATAACTCTAAGGAAAATCGACCAATTAAAAAAAATGACAGACGTCATCGAAGTATGTTGGTTCATATTTATTTCAAGTTTTATGAAATTCTACCAGCTTGTTACTGAGAAATTGCTGCAGACGTGGATTTTTCATTAAATCAAGGGCAATAGCTCTAAGGGGAAAATTTGGGCCCAATAAAAAATAAACTTGACGGCATCATCGCAGTATGTTGGTGCATGTTTATTTCAAGTTTTATGAAATTCTACACGACAGTTACTGAGAAATGGCTGCGGACGGACCCTTTTTGGGCATTTTTCATTAAATCAAGGCATAACTCTAAGAAAAAATTTACCAATCAGAAAAAAATCTTTACGGGCATCATCGCAGTATGTTGGTTCATGTTTATTTCAAGTTTCATGAAATTCTACCTGCTAGTTACTGAGAAATGGCTGCGGACGGACGCACGCACGCACGGACGCACGGACGTGACCGACGGACAACGCCATTTCAACCCCCCCCCCCCACCTCTCCCCTCCCGATTTCTTCGGCGGGGGATAACAATTTCCAAACTATTTGAGAGACACATAGCAAATCAGATCTATTCCTTCTTTAAGAAAACTAACATCATTCACAAAACTCAATCAGGATTTAGACAGTATCATTCTTGTCATATAGCACTAACTACACTAATAGAAGCATGGCTTTAAGATATAGATTCTGGTAAATATGTCGGAACTGTATTTTAAGATCTATGAAAAGCTTTTGATCTGTTGATCATAATACTTTATTGCATAAATTTTTCAGATAAAAGTGTTGAATTTTTCAAATCATACCTATCAAACAGAACCCAAATGATAAAAGTGGGAAACACCAAGTCTTAAAGTATGCTTGTAACCTCTGCAGTTCCTCAAGGTTCTATTCTTGGCCCACTTTTATTCTTATTATATATTAATGATATCGCTTTAGCTTCAAAGAGTGGCAATATAGACCTCTATGCTGACGACTCTCCGATGTATGAATCAGATTATGATTTAGATAAAGTGCAAACTAAACTCCAGCAGAATTTAGATGTTGTGCAACAATGGTGCAATTTAAACAATATGTCACTTCATCCAAAGAAAACAAAATGCATGGTTTTGTGTACTAAACAAAAATGTAACAATTGTAATTAACTATTTTTAAGTATTTCCATGCAAACAATAGAAAATGTCAAGGTGCAAAACTTATTAGTTGTTTATATAGATAACACATTGTCGTGGAATGTTCAAATTGAAACATTTTGCACTAAACTTAAGCTTAACTTAAGCTTAACGCCTGCGTGTTTGTTCCCCGTGCACACGATTAAACCCTTGCGTGGCACCATTCATACACGTTTCACGTTACACGCTTGGTTAATCGTGCAGCCAATCAAATTAGTTTTAAACCATGTAAGCGTGCGAAAGCGGGAGACGTGTTTTTTGCATTATACGTATGCGCAGCGTGTAGATTGGAGATGATAAAGCGCATGCGCAGCTCGCGTCGTCTGCATGATGCCTGTGTATAATCACAAGTGGAATTTTTTAACTTTTGTTGCTTCCATTTCAAAGTTTAAATGTAATAAAAAACTATTTCTAATTGGTCTTCAAAATTACCGTTTAAAAGCGGGTCTTTTTTAAACAAAATAAATTTTTTTCTTTTTATGCATACGTTTCGTTCTAAAACAGTTTAAAATCTTTTTTAAATTCCTTTTCAGGAACTTCTTTTTATTTCAAACACACCTGTTTTACATAAGTCTTAAATAAAAAGGGTAAAATTAGTTTAAACGTATTTTTAAAAAGTAGCCAGGGGGGCCGCCTCGGGTTTGTTCCCCGATTTGGGGGTAACGCAGCAACCGCTGTTAAAGGCGAAAAGAAAACCCGTGTTAAAGGGTTAAAACCGGGTGCATAAACGAGAATAGTTATTGCGCATGCTCACGGGCCCGTGCGCACCGCGAAAATAAATGTTCTCATTCGCTGCTCCAGCTGCCAAACCGAGAATTTAAATGCCAAAGCCCCAGCGGCAAAACCGAGCTTTTTAAAATCCAGCTCCCGTGAAAGGGTTTAATTTTTTAAAAAATATAGGGATTCCGTCTTACGGTTCTATTTGAAAATGAATTTCTTTAAAATAAATTTTATTTTTTATTTAAATTTTTAACTTTTTGTCTTTGAAAAGAATTTTTTTTTTAAACAGTATACCCGGGAAAGCATGAGACGGGACTAGAAGATTTGTTTACTTCAAAAAAACGGCAGTTCCACTGCATATTAAACGGCGACACTAAGTTCATACGCCAAAATTTTGGTTTCGCCTTCCTCAGTAATGTTAAAGGTTAAACCCTTTAAAATGTTCATAGTTCCCTTTGATTTTTTTACCATATGTACTGTATGAAAACCCCCAAAGAATAAATTTCACGTCTCTCTTTTTTCGCACATTTGACAGTTTTTAAATACAAGCGCGAAAAAAAATTACAACCAAACTGACTAAAAAGGGGTGACTTCCCTTTAATAATTTTAAAAACCTTTTTGCTGCCAAAACGAAGGTTTTGCCCTCAGTTTTAAAAATTAAAATATTCATTTTGGTTTTACTAGTTCTACGGTGGGTACGTACCCTTTTACTTTTTCAATGTATGTATTTTTTTTTTTCATGATGCAAGCCTCCAATATTAATACCATCAACAGGGGCGTAGATTTAACTCAAAAGCAAAGGGGTCCCACATAAAGGGGGCTCTGGGACCAAAATAACATTAAACTTAATCCTCTCAGTCCCGGGACCCCTTTGCCAAAGTGAAAGGGGAACTTTTTTAACAGAATTTCCCCAGTAAGCACGACACATAAATTCCAGATCAATTTAATCAGTTTTCACCTGAAAAGTAAATTCATAAATCTACACCTCTTTTAATAAATATTTCGTTAGAAAAAATTTTTCAGGGTCAAATAAGAGTGAAAATACTAAACTACGCTTGAAATAAGGGGCATATACCCCTTTATACTTTTAACATATAAAAACGTAGATCTTATGAAAAACAAAAACGCACGCAATGATTTTTATTGGCAAAAAAAAATCAAATTTCCGGATGTTTTGAAAAAGAGCACAGTCACATTTAAAAATCTCCCCATTGAACTAAAAACCCATTTTTACTCTATAAAACCAAGGTTAAACTATTTTAACCAATGTCTGTGTATATCAAATATTGGGAATTAATATTGAGGGTACGGTAGTGTATTTTAAAGGGGGGTTCGATTTAAAAATAAATTTCCGATGGGGAATAAACAAAAATGTCTATTTCTAAGAATGATAAAAATCAGCAAACACTCTAGCTTTCTTTAAAAACCAACAAAACTGTCCCCAAAAACATAGCAAAAGGGTTTAATTGAATATTCTTTTTTATTCTGTACGATCACTGTGAAAACCCAAAACAACCCAAAGGGAAAAAAAGAAAAAATTTAACTTTTAAATAGAATTAAAACTAAACTGCAAACAAAGTTACACCCAATAAAACTGTTTCCCTGGTTTTTTTCACTTTTAAAAAAATTTAAAAGAGTAAAATTACTTTAGTAAATTTCGATTTACCATTTTACTCTTTCAAAAAAAAATATGTTAGTAAATCCTCATTGGAAAAAAAAAAAAATTTTTGGAGCCCTGGTTTAGAAAAAAGTCACAGTCAAATCAGCACCTTTTAAAGCACACGGGGGGTTTATTTTTGATTACAACCAGCACAAATTTTGTGAAGTTTCAACTTCGAACGCTGCAAATTTTTTTGCCTTTTGGGGGACATGTTTTTAAAGAACTATACTGACATAATGTGGGTTAAATATACCCCCAAAATAAGTCGAAAATTTCTTTCTCTGCCTTCTTTCAATTCACCGGGAAATTTTTTGATTTGAGGGGTTTTTTTTCCATCATTTATTTTAACAAACTGCGAGAAATTGGACCATTTTTAAACCATCAATCGTGCCCTTCACCTCAAAAAAAAAGGGAGAAAATTTCGCTATTATATTAAATAATATTGTTGACATATTAAAAATTTGGAACGTTAAACATCTATGTTTTTAATACAAAAAAGCTAAGCAGTTTATTTTCAAAACACATCAGGGGTATTCCCCATATCCTTCCGCAGCCTTAACGTAAAAAAACTTTTAAAGCGTCGAGACCCTTTCACATTTCCATAGAACCCTTTTTATTCACAAAATTAATTTTAAAAAATTTTCCGAAATGTCTAGGTCTGCAGGTCTAAAAATAGGGTTTAATTTTAAAACCAAAAGGCAATACTGACCCCAGACAAACACAAAAAAAAACCTGTGGCAATTTGATGAATTTCCCAAAAATTTTTATTGTCCCTTGGTTCGTGACGACCCATTTGGGATTTGTTATATTTGACTCAAGTATCTTTTTGTAAGAAAAGCACAGCTGTACTAAAGCTCAGTATCTCATTTCCATTTTGTTAAAAGTCTAAAAATTGAAAATTGACTCTCCAAAGAAAAAAAAAAACAAAAAAAAAAAACAACAGTCCATGACGTCCAAAAAAGGGTACCCCTGCGCGGCCCCCCCTGACATCTACAAAATCAAATATGGCTTTCGTTTTCAAGTTTACATTTCCCTTTCATTTTCTTTTCTTCTGTTGTCAAAAACAACATATCCCTGGCGGATTGCATAGATATGTCTGGCCATCCTAAGGTTATGAAAAGTTCTAATTTTTTCCAGGATCAATAAAATTGGACTCCCCCCGGATCTCTACTCAAGCCCGATCCCGGATTTGATACATGGTTTTAGGACTTGAATTTTTAAAAAAGGAAAAATTATTAACGGCTTGTAGCTCAGTCAATAGACATCAAACAGTTTACAAGGCCCCCCGGGTTTGAGCCCCCGGTCTGGCTGCTATTTTTTTCCCCCCTTTTGACTTTGGCGCCCGCTTTGGACGGTGATGGTATAACACGGCTGTCTCCTACCCCTGAAATTGTTTATATATATTTAAAGTACCTATAACGAAAAAAATTCAGGAAAAATTTCCCAAAATGGTTGGGAAATATGTCAGGGTATAGGACTTAATATTAAAAGGGAGAAAGTGTGTGGGCAGCCATAGCTCATTGGGTAAAGCCTAAAGGGTTTTCCGGGGCCGGGTTTTTAAATCCCGTTGACTGCACTTATTTCTAACCCTTTGACATGATTAATAACCATTTTTAAAAGAAAATGCTGTACTAGTAAAGTTATGACAGTTGTCATAAAATTGTCATTACGGGTTTTTTTGAAAATATTTCTCATAACATTACTCCACTCAGGTTTTAAAATTACTTAAATTGAATTTTTTCAAAAAAGTCAATTTAAAAAAGAGAAAAAGTCTTTCATTGAAAAGGAATGAAAAATTCTGTTTAAAGCCCTTCTTGATTCAGACTGTAGATAAAATCTATAAATCAGTGAGTTCTGTAAATACCATTTATTTTCATGGACATAGATTTTTTTTGACTGAATATTAACATTTTTTGGGATTTACTAAAAAAGGGTTTTTATCAGCTTAGTAGGTTAATGTATATTTTTTGCTTTTTGTTGTTTTTTTTTTTTTGTTACAAGTTGTTGCCATTCCACCTGAGCACTGTAGGTCTGGCGCAAATAAAGAATTTCAAAGAATGGATCTTGTGCTGTGTCCACATCTGACCTCATACTAAAAAGGGTATATAATACTTTTTTACTATTGCTTATCAGCTTTTATCTTGTGTAACTTTACATAAAAATGTCCAGCTACAAGCAAAAATAAAGTAGTGCGGGGGAGGGGCCATTTTACAAAGGGCAAGGTCACCAAAGGGGTTATACTTACGGGGGTTTTTTTAAGGTTAAAGTTTTTTGGCAACCTTTGTTTTTCTGCATATCTTTGTAAATATTGCTTTAAACTACGTAACTTCACATGCTTGTCCCCAACAAGCAAAGTATTCCGGTGTTGGCCCATTAACATAAGGTCAAGGTCACCAAAGGGGTTTTTAACTTGGTTATTTTTTTAAGGGTTAAAAGTTTTGGAAAGCCTTTTTTTTTTCGTCTTCTTTGTTAAAGTTACTTTATTTTTCTGTAAAATTTTACTAACATATAGCATGCACCCCGCATACAAAAAGCCACCCGTACCCAAAGTCACGGTCCCAAGGTGTTAGATTATTTTTTTAAAGGGTTTAAACTTTCGGCAACTTTTGTATTTTTTTGTCATATCTTTGGGGTTTCGTTACTTTTTTTACTGTAATTTCACATTAACATTGTCTAAAACAAACAAAAAACTGTGCAGGGGCTGGTCCCATTATAAAACCCAAGTCAAGGGCAAAAATTGTTATACTGGAATTATTTTTATGTTATTTTTTTTTTTTTTAAAAATTCGTTTATAATATATCTTTAGTTGCTTGAAATTAAAAAATTTTCTTTAAAAATTTTTTTATCTGCATGGTAGTTACATTTTTCATGCTCTGATTTTATTTTTTTACAGAATTATCCCCTTTCATACTTAAAGATTTTTTGGGAATCTTTGCTCTGGGAATAACTTTACTGCAACAAGATAAAAATTTGAAAATTAGTGTACTTTTTCATTTTTACTGCATGGTGGTAAAAATCCCCATAACTCTGATTTGTATTTTTTTTTCCAAAATTAAAGCCCTTTTTACTTAAAATTTTTTTACAAAATTTTGTTTTCGGGCATAACTTTGGACTTATAAGATATACTTGAAAAACAAAATTATCTTTACCATCGCATATGCTGCTGGGAAAAATCCAAAAAGTCTTTTTTTTGGTTTTTGCATAATTTTCCCCTTATGTATCTTCCTTTTTAAAAAGGAGGCTCTTTTTAATATATATTCTTTTTCTTCAAATCGTGAATTGGGGTGCACTTCTTACGACGCTCTTGTTTAAAATAAAATTTAAAAAATTTAAGACTTTTTTACGGAAGATCAATTGCAAATTTTTCTTTTGTTTAGGGGACTAAGGCCCACTTTGGGCCCCCTTGTTTTCTGAAGTCTTTTTTTATAAAACTTTCTGAATTTTTCCCTCATAGCTTTCAGTGCAGACCTCGGGCAAAAATTTTTCTGTATACCCAAATTACAATAAATGTATATTACAGGACCCCTTATAATTTAAATGTTTTCTGCACAAAAAAAGAAATAATAAAGTAAATGAATCATATTCAGAGTTGAAATCGTTTTTGGACGAGGTTTTTTATTTGGACATTTAACCACAATATTTTAAAAACGTCTTTGAATTTTGGAAAATTTTTTTTAGCTATCCCGGACTTAGATTTTACAACACTTAAGCAAATTACTGAATGATGCAGTTCGGAATTTCATTTTTTTTAAATTCAACTCTTAAAACAACAACAAATGTGACTGGGCCCTTTTGTTTCGGGATTACAGACAAATTTAAAAAATCTATCGGAATTTCTTTACGTCATCACCCAAGGATTCCAAAAAAAAAGGGAAAAACAAAGGTACTTTCATTTCTTTAAAAAAGCTGGTTTTCCTGTGTTCAAAAGTAGTTTTAAAAACCTTACCCTGCAAATTCTAAAAGGCCATCTGTCTAAAGTTTGGGGCTGTGTCATTTATTATTAAAGGGGGGTTTACTCAAAAATTTCTGACCGAATAGCAACAAGCAGGGGTATGATCACCCGCACATATTGGGCCCGCACTTGTCCAAAGGCAGGTAACTTGCCGCCCAAAAAAAAACATCATTTTGCTAAGGCGTGCCAGGGGGGTTCGACGGGACAGCCCGTTTTAAATTTTTTTTCCGGCTAAATTTTTACGATAAGATAAAAAACTTTCATCCCTTGTAAAATTTTTGTGTAATTACAATTTGCCCTTTTTATTTTATTTTAAAAAAAAGTCAGACTCGGGAACATTTTTGGAAAGAAAACCAAAAAAAAAAAAATCTTAAATTTCTATAAATTTACGGGGCTGTAACCAACTCCAAAATGACAATGTGCGTTATTAGCCCGCTTTTCAAAAAAAGGGATAAAATTTATATAGGGCAAAAAAAAATTTTTTTTTCGAAAGTTCAAGGCTTTTCCCTTCAAAAAATTTGGTATGTAGCAGCCTAGGGGATCTCTAACAAAATTTTTCAAAAATTACTCCTGGTTAAAAAAAGGGCACCAAAATGGGGTCCTTTTTTCTGAGTTATATAGGAAAAAGAACTTTAAAATTATCAACAATTTCCTACACTGTTTAATTATAATTAAAACCCGATACCCCCGGCTATAAAGGGGCACTTTACTGTGACCTTGACCCTTTCTGACCCACTTCCCCTTTTTTTTTTTAAGATGCAGCCCTTGAAATTTTGGATGACAGTACTTTTGCACACTGATCTTAAAACGACTTTCAGTGGGGCCTTTAAATTTACTTACTACCACTTTCTAATTCTTTACACATTTGCCATTTTAAACATGTGGCTCAATTACTTGGTAGCGATTCAGAGTCTATGACCTTTGTTTTGTAAATGATATTTTTAAAAATTCGTCCTAAACTGTTCTATTTTCCGGTAAGTTTTTATTCTACTTTATTTATTTTTCATTACTCTTTTTCCCGGGGCAGGTCTACAAATCAATGTTACGACATTATTGTTCTTTTTTACAGGGCATGTAGACGTAACAAAAAATCATGCGAATGATCATCAAAATGTTGACACAGATCGGTATTTGAGACTTAAATCTTCAGGATATAACTTCATAAAACTGGCGGATAAATCAAACTGCAAAGTTCTTTCGAATGGCGAGTAAAACAGTTGTGTCTCTTCGTAGGAACGATGATACATATTTACGTATGCATTCAAATGATGCTGTTCAAGGTAACAAGAAGAAGTTAACATTTGGCAGTGTGAGAAAGGAAAGGAAATTTACTTCTGCATGACGGGAAAATGATGTTTGCATGCATATTTTATCGGAGGCAGCTGCAGAACCACCAACAGGAAACTCTTTTTGATATTATGTTGTGATAGACTGTTTGACGGTTTTCGGCCCGCTTTGGCGAGACGGTATTACGATAGTTTTATACGAAAATCTGCGATAAAGTCCGGAAATCTCGCTTGTGGAGAGAAGAAACTCGATTATGATGTTCCCGCTAAGGAAAAAAATCTTGCGTCGAACCAGAAGCTGTGTGAATACATCCCCGAGAAGAAAGTCACTGCGTCGGGCCAGCTGCAGTTTTTTACCATCATCTGAAGATAGTATCTTTCAGGAATAAAGTCTTTTCGCTGGACCAGCTACTCTGCCTAACTGTGACCTCTTTTTCTCTGTCTCTCCTTCCGGTGGTGCTCAAACTCCGGAGCTCTCGATCCATAGGCGGATGCCCTATGACTGAGCTATCATGGCACACGATTCCGTTAACAGTGCTGTGATTGTGTCTAATTGTAGAGCGATGTTTAAAAATGTTAAAATAATTATTTACGACGTTAAGTCAGCAACGGCCGCATACTAGCGTTTTTATAAAGCTAAGCTTGTTTACATTAAATTCATTTACAATTAATGTGCGAAGCCACTGCTGCAGACGACAATTTATATTGGAAGCGAGACAAGAACAGACGAATACAATACATATCACTTCGCGCTAAGGTAACCACAGAGACAGTTTGCTGAGGTATTGACTCACTAAATACTCTATATGAAATAGGGGGACTTTGAGCTGCTGATGTGGAAAATAGGGTCGTATAACAATAGACGCGTTGTGTACTTTACCAATCTATTCTCTGAAACCGTCAAACTAGAAACATATACATAGTAAGTGACGTCAACGACGTTTTACATACAATGGCGGTAAATAACGTCATACATATAAGAGCGTAAATCCCAACATACTGGGGGCCGCGAAATGATTAATTACTCAAGTGTTCAGTATTAAAATATGAAATTTGAAGTTAACTAAGAGTCAGTTTAGGAATACACTTGAATGCACTGAATAACTTATTAGCCGATGCAGAACTATTTAAAATTGGCAATAAATCGTTAACTATGCATTATATAAACAAATATGCAATTTTCACAGCTGAATTACAATCTTCAGTTTCTGACAGCAAAGTTTGTCGGTCAGTCTTTTTCACGGAACATTATCACATAGCGCGATCTTCATGAAACATTTATTAACAGTCACTTTGTTTCTAAAGGATAAAGTTTAACAATCGGTCTCACTAAAGTTCCATTGTTTGATTTAACTTTCGCGGCACGTACAAGTCCATCTTTCCCGTAAACGAGTTCCTGAATAACACCTAATCTCCACCGCGCACGTGGTGTATCTTCATGGATTTGAACAACGTCACCAGTTGAGATCTTCTGTTGGTTGTTTCCCGTCACTCGGTGGTATTCACGTAAGGCCGTCAGGTATTCATGTCGCCAACGTTCCCGGAAATGGTCAATTAGTTGTTTCTGTACCCTGGCTCTTTTGGTAAGACTGGAACGACTGCCAGCCGTTGGATCTGATAACGTTTCAACTGGAACATTTTGTGATGGGAGGTACGTCACTTGTCGACCATATAACAGGTGCGATGGAGTCAAAGGTACTGGGTCCGAGACATCGGATGATACATAGGTAATTGGCCGATCATTGAGTATCGCTTCTACCTCGGTGGTTGTCGTCTGGAGTTCCTCTAACGTAATAAATCTGTGACCTAGAACTTTCTTTAGAGTATTTTTGGTAATTCCTATTAAGCGCTCCCACCATCCGCCGTACCAGGGAGCTCTCGTCGGGATGAAATACCACTGTGTACCTTCCTGACTTAGAGTTTCTCGTATGCTCTGGGATTCAAACAGCTGACGTATATATCTTGATGTAGACTGGAACGTTGCTGCGTTATCAGAAACCATTATACGTGGTAATGACTTTCTACTGCAAAATCTTCTAAACGCCTGTAGAAATGATTTTTCTGTTAAATTCTGAACAACTTCTAGGTGTAAAGCTCGTGTAGAGGCGCAAGTGAAAAGACATATATAAGCTTTCTCCTGGTTTCCATGACGATCTTTAACGTGTAATGCACCTGTAAAATCTACTCCAGTTACTGTAAATGGAGGACTGTCTTCAAGACGATATTTCGGTAGGGGTGGGAGATCTGAGGCTTTGTACGATTTTCCATTCACTTTGTTGCAGGTAATGCATCTGCGTAGTTCTGTCTTGACACATCTGCGAATCGAAGGTATCCAATACTTCTGGCGCAAGTATGTTATAGTAGTATTTACCCCAGAATGCAGTTGGTGGTGGTGGACGTCTAGGATAATTAACCGTGTTAATGGGTGTTTGGTAGGTAGCAGGTATGGGTATTTAGTGGCTTCGTTTAACGGTGCGTTTTGTATTCTTCCACCACATCGTATATATCCTTCTTTGTCAATAAATAACTTCAATTGTCTCACAATGGGTAGTCTTTTTAGAGTCTTCTCACTGGACTTTATGTTGGCTATTTCGCTTGGATATGTAGATTGCTGAACGTTCTGTAGCCATCTGGATGCTGCAGTTTGTAGCTCTATGACGGATAATGGATCGTGTCGTCTGCTGTCCTTACTAACACGGCAGTTGTGGATAAATCTCAGTATGTACGTCGTGACTCGAACCAACTTCCTGTAGCTGCTATATCTGGCGATATCTATAATCTCGTGTAAACCTTCTTCTGACATGGTTGATAAATCTGTCGTCTGCTGAGCTGTTTCATCGTTAATGGTTGCCATGGTGATAGTTTCGGAAAGCTTCCATTGAGGCCATTGACTTGTGTTGGGTAACCAGTTTGGACCGCTAAACCATAATCTGTTTTCTTTGAATTGTGTTGCCGTTACGCTCGGTTAACAGATCTGCCGGTTCTCTCGTGTAGGACAATAATTCCATTTCCGGTTGTGTGCTAGCTCTCTAATCTCATTTACTCGGTTCTGAACAAATCTTGATGTAGGTCTTGAAGTGTTTAGCCAGTGCAATACAATTTGACTGTCCGACCAAAATGTGACGTTTTGTACATCTATGGCTTTTAGTAGGTGTTTGGCTAAACGGGCTCCTATTACAGCAGCCATCAGCTCTAATTTCGGTAAGGTAAGTTTCTTTAAGGGCGCGACACGTGACTTCGCCATGATAAGTCTGGATTCCTTTCCTCTGCACAGGTAAGCTGCTGCACCATAGGCTTGAATACTCGAGTCAACAAATACATGTAGAGTGTTGTCGTCTGCTTCAGATGATTTGAAGATAAGGCGTGAAAATTTAACTTCCGTTACATTGTTTATATCGCGTGCAAGTTGAAACCATTTCTTCTGAATTTGCTCTGGTAGAATTGTATCCCATGGATATTTCTCTTTCCACAGATCTTGAAGAAGAATCTTTGCACGCACTAAGACTGGATTTAGTAAACCAAGTGGATCGTATATTCTCGATGTGTATTGTAGAATAGCACGTTTTGTCATATCCGGTATTACAGGAATTTCCTTATTCGGGTAAGATATCTCGTCTGTGACGGTGAGCCAAAGCATGCCTAGAACCTTTGTAATCTCGCCGGTGTCAAGGACACCTTCTGCTGAAGCAGTTGATCTTAGCTGTTGACTATTTGATGCCCATGACCTCAGGTTAAATCCTCCGTTAAGCATCAAATCTCTTGTTTCTCGGAAAAACTTCAAAACTTCTTCTTCTGTTGAAAAACTTGATATTATATTGTCCACATACAAGTCCCGTTTAAGAAATCTGCTGACCCAACTAGAAGCGTTGTTTTCTAGATGCTTGAGTAATGTGGCATTTAAGATGAATGGTGAACACGTGGCACCGAAGAGTACGGATTTGAACCTGTATGTCGTGAATGGACTGTCTGGGTTACCTGGGTCACTCAGCCACAGAAATCTGGTCATATCTCTATCTTCTTTATCCAGTCTTACATTGAGAAAAGTCTTTTCTATATCCGTGGACACTGCATACTTGCCAAGTCGGAATCGAATCATGATATGTGAAAGGTCATTCAATGTGGGTGGGGTAGAATCTAAACAGTCGTTTAAACTGGGTTTCTGTGATGTTTCTTGGCAACTACAGTCATATACTATACGTATAGGCGTCGTGGCTGAATCCTTCTTCACTGCATGGTGTGGAATATAGTGCATTCGATCGGGTTGTTGTTCGTTCTCGTCCACTTTCTCAATAAAATCTCGCCTCTCTTGATCTTGTATGATCTCTGAATATTTCTGAAAGATGTTCGGTTCTCGGCGGAGCCGTCTTACAAGGGATTCTGTCCTTTTCTTTGTCACTTCTAAGTTTGTAGGGAGTGGGGCGTGGTCTTCTTTCCAGGGCAGTTTTGCTTCATATTTTCCATCAATGAACTTAATACTGTTTTGTTGATATGTTTCTAGTTTACAATCATCTCTGTCGTCTTCGGGGCTGATTCCAATAGATTCTAGTTTCCAAAATTTTTCTATGTCTGTAGTCATCACGTTCAGTGCGAAGCAGGACTGAGTCATAACATTAGTAACTGGAACTGGACCCGAGAGTAAATATCCAACCCTCGAACTCACGGCTGTAGGACCATTTCCTCGAATTATCTTATTTCCCACTATTTTCCAAAAATGGTCAGCTCCTATTAGTAATGAAATCTCGAACTTGTCATCGTCTATAACGGGATGCGCTAACTTCAGGTGTCTGAGATACGGTAACGACGTTACGAACTGCGGAATGTTACGTAGCGGAACGGCAATTACTGGAACGATCAAAACATTTAGAGGTATCTTGTCGCCGTCGTCGGTAAGTAAATATATTGTTGCCGTCTTCAGATGTCGTACTTTCTGAGATGAATCTCCAAACGCTGCCAGATTGACGACAGTGTTGTCACAAGGTTTGATGTTTAGCTGATCTGCGAGTTTCTCCGATATAAATGAACACTGAGCCCCTTCATCAAATAAAATATTTGCTTGAGCGTACTGATTTTCTGCGTAAACTTCGGCGACTGCGGTTTTTAACAAAACTTCCGGTCTTGGGCTAAATGTGGAGTTGAATAAAGCGGCTGTTTGCTGACTTCCGGTACTACTTGCTGCGAAACTTGGCATTGGCTGACATCCGTTTCCGGTGTCTATTCTTGCTTCTGGTCCATTTTACAAATACTAGTGTGGTGTTTGCCTTTACATTTCAAACATCTAAAGTTCGAACGGCATTCAGAAACCTGGTGGAATTTCAACAGTTAAAACATACACGTTTTTTCTTAATAATGTCTCTGCGACTGTTTACATCTGTGACTTTTACACAGTCGTTGGCATGGTGATTTTCACTACAATAAATGCACTGCTTTTGGTTGCGCGGAAAAATTGTTGATTTCTGTCTTCTTCCATTTTTCGACCTTTGTCGCGCGCTCGTGAAAAATGAGGCTGTTGCTGGATAGTCGTCTGCGATCTCAGAAGGTTTTCCGGCTTCCATGATATTCAGTTCGCGATATAACGCCTTTCGTAATTCGTCAAGCTGCCAATTGTCACTTCCATGTTCTCTCGCTAAATTCTTTCTAATTTCTGCTGGTAACTTGTCAATTATCACTGGCACTAACAAAGTCCCATAGTTACTTTGACACTCGCCTAACGACTCCAAACCGCGAATGTAAGATTCTAATTTGTCTATATAATTTCTCAAGCCGTGCAATGTTAACCTGGAGCTGGGATATTCAATAACGTCTGCATGTATGTATGAACAATCTTGTGTTTTTTCCGTACCTTTCTTTCAGTAGATTGATTGCTTGGAGTAATTCGTGTTTGTCAGAGCAAATCCATGTATAGTTTGAGCTGCACTGCCCTCTAGCTGATTCTTGAGGTAATTAAATTTTTGCACTTCACTGAGGTTAGGATTTAGATGAACTGTAGATTCATAAGCGTCCCAAAAACTCTGCCACTCAATAATATTACCACTAAATACCGGAAGTGTTAGTTTTGGAAGTCTCTGGTATTGTAAAGAATTTGCAAAAGAAGTACCTGATTGTCTTTGTCCACTCTGCGCTTCCGTAGATTCCGTAGAAACAGCTGTCATGCGTGATCGACTGTCCTCTCCAAGCGCGTTCGCTGCATTGTTCGTGTTTTCGTCCTGTTGCGTCTCTTCACCGTCTATTCTGCATTTCAAATTATTGCTGAATTCCTTTAAATGCTGTAATTTTACTTCAATGTCCAAACAAAATTCCTGAGCGCTCACGATTTCCTCTTCGATTTCCGTCACTTCTGTTGCTTCTAAGATTTTATCGTTTAATGCCTTTACTGTCTCTAGTGTTTGCGATATTGCTTTGATTATTGTTTTGAACTGGATCCAATCGGAATTTTCCTTTGCCGTATCGATTTTCTGCAACTGACTCGTAATAACTCGGTAATGTCCCTCCCGTATCGAACGTAATTTCTCTGCCTTCATGTTTTTTTTTTTTTTTTTTTTTTCGTCACGGCACCAAAATGTGGAATATAGGGTCGTATAACAATAGACGCGTTGTGTACTTTACCAATCTATTCTCTGAAACCGTCAAACTAGAAACATATACATAGTAAGTGACGTCAACGACGTTTTACATACAATGGCGGTAAATAACGTCACGCCACCAAAATGTGGAAAATAGGGTCGTATAACAATAGACGCGTTGTGTACTTTACCAATCTATTCTCTGAAACCGTCAAACTAGAAACATATACATAGTAAGTGACGTCAACGACGTTTTACATACAATGGCGGTAAATAACGTCATACATATAAGAGCGTAAATCCCAACAGTTGAAGCGCGCACTGAATGCACACACCTCGGGCCATTTGAAAGGTCTGTGACTTAGTTATTTTTTCTTGAGGAATGTTGTCAGTGCAGTATACAAATTGAAAGAATGACTTATTTTCCGTGACAAGTTCTGTTGTTTTTTTACGACGAAAATGCTACCAACATATCAAGGATATCTGTTAAATAATTTGAGCCAAAAAGAATGCATCACAAGAAAGGAATGTATTTCTACAGAGCCAAAACTGCGAACTATTAGAATCCGTTATTTTCTGTCATTTTTTTCGCGCCATTTTCCTATTTGTTGATGTCTGTATACCTACTGAATTGTAATTTTGCACTTTTGAAACAAATATTTTTAAAATGCAGAATTTAATTGAATCCTGATTTTTGAAAACGAATTAAAATGATAAGATCTCGTATGCTTGATTTATTGTAAGACCGATTCGGCCTTAACTTGTTCGAAAATTGTAGTAGATTGACAGTTTTCATACTTCAACAGTGTTTCTGTTATGTAATGACGGACAGTTAACCAAACCAGTGTTCATTTATTTTGTACCTGTACAAACTTGTTCTCCGCAAGTAACTGCCAACTTCCCCACATGAATCAGAGGTGGAGGACAATGATTTCAGGTACAGTGTCTTTTATCAAATCGTCACAGAGAACATACGCCTCGCCCGGGAATCGAACTCACGACCCTGCGGTACGTAGATCGGCGCATTCCTTAAGCTTAGCGGGCGGACTGAAACAAGTACTAAATAACCCTGGATTCTACAAATGGTTTGATTGTTGCAGCTATTTTTTTATCCACTGAATGACAGATATTACTGCACAAGACCAATTATTGCTTTTTTTTTTAGCTCACCTGTCACAAAGTGACAAGGTGAGCTTTTGTGATCACCCTTCGTCCGTCGTCAGTCCGTGCGTCCGTGCGTGCGTCAACAATTTCTTATCTGCACGATAGAGGTTTCATTAATGATTTTATTTTAACCAAACTTGCACATAACTTGAATCACCATAAGATCTTGATTCCTTTCTTGAACTGGCCAAATCCTGTTATGAGTTCAGAGTTATGGCCCCAGAAATGGACCAGAATTAGCTTTTTTGACCTTGTCTGCACAATAGCAGCTTCATTTATGATTTGAATTTAATCAAACTTGCACACATTTTTTATCACCATAAGGTCTTAGTTCCTTTCTTGAACCGGCCAAACTGCATTATGGGTTCCAGAGTGATGGCCCCTGAAAGAGCCAGAATTAGCTTTTTTGACCTTGTCTGCACAATAGCAGCTTCATTTATGATTTGAATTAAATCAAGCTTGCACACAACTTGTGTCACCATAAGATCTCGGTTTCTTTCTTGAACTGGCCAGATCCCATCTTGGGTTCGAGAGTTATGGCCCTTGAAAGGGCCAAAATTAGCTATTTTGACCTGTCTGCACAATAGCAGCTTCGTTTATGATTTGACTTTAACTAAACTTGCGCACAACTTGTATCACCACAAGATCTTGGCTCCTTTCTTGAACTGGCCAGATTCCATCATGGGTACTAGAGTAATGGCCCCTGATAGGGCCAAAAATAAGCTATTTTGACCTTGTCTGCACAATAGCAGCTTCATTTATGATTTGACTTTAACTAAACTTGCGCACAACTTGTATCACCACAAGATCTTGGTTCCATTCTTGAACTGGGCAGATTCCATCATGATTTCTAGAGTTATGGCCCCTCAAAGGTCCAAAATTGGCTATGTTGGCCTTTGCAACCATATAGAGATTTCTTTTATGGTTTGACTTGATACGAACTTCCAAAATATCTTCAACAACAATAAATCTTGGATTCCATGAGTTATTTAATATCTGATTACCTCCCCTGATTGTAATCAAAATGGATTTATATCAGTAAGTACTTATAGGACTTATTTGAAATTTCATTATTGTCATTAGTTGGACTGAGACAATCAGGGTAGGTAACTATGGACTGATTTCAAATTACCTCCCTTTATTTGAAATTAAAATGGATATATCTTCGTAACCAACGAAGATACTGATCTGAAATTGCATTTATGTCAACAGATGGCCTTGGACAATCAGTGAAGATACATATTGACTGAATTTATGACAAATTACCTCCTTTTATATTTTATCTAAATGAATACACCTTAGCATCTTCAAATGAGATATTTGTTTGAAACGTTATTAATGTCTTTCATGGTAAGAAATAGTCGTATTAGGTAACTCTTGATAGAACATTTATCAATATGAATACTTTACTAATATATTGCTGTATAGGCTTGTACTCTGTATCTTCTACATGCATATACGAATGCATCATTACTACCCCCGATTTTAATAAAAATGGATGTTGATAGAACTCATTTGGAATTTCATTATTGTTTTTAGTTTGACTGAGGCAACCAGGGTAGATAGTATGGACTGATTTTATGTCAAATTACCTCCCTTTGTTTCAAATTAAAATGGTTATATCTCAGTAACCAATGAAGACACTGATTTGAAATGTCATTTGTGCCATCAGATGGACTCGGACAATCAGGGTAGATAACTTTTGACTGAATTTATGACAATTTACCTCCCTTTATTTTATGTAAACGAATATATAAGTATGTAAGGAATATCATGTTAGTACAAAAATGCAGCACTTGAGCCTAGGACCCTCTATGTCAAAACTTGATCATATCATTTTGAGCAATGGTACTCCGGTGAGCGATACAGGGCCATCATGGCCCTCAGGTTTATTTTTGTAATTGAAAAACGCACCACGTAGAGGTTGCTTATTACGAAAATGATATTTTTGTTTTAAAACTTAATTACTTTAAAATATTTTGTGTTTTTAGGATAGATGATACATCGGTTTTTATCACATGACGTGTTTAAAACATGTAAAGGTAGCTGTTCCTGTTTAATTTTGCTTCTTACTGTATTTTTTTCCGATATAATAATATTTTATAGTATCAATAAAGTTGATTTATTTCATGTTGAGATTTTAAATATTTTTATCGCTTTGTCTGTCTGTTCGACTTTTACTCACATTTTGCTACTGATGCATTACCAACTTTTAGAAACATCTCTAAACCGATAAAGCGGGACAGCTCTATCTATCACGAAATCAATAATCCAATATCAGCGCTACCAGATGCATTCGTCGATTTCCGTATTAATTGTTGTTGTTGTAGTAACACGGGGATGGGGGTCGGTAATTAACAGCTTTGGTCATTTTCAGATGCATTTTCTGGCGGGCGGTTTGCGAAACGATATACTTGAATGAAGTTTTAATATTATTAAAGTGTCGAAAATTTATACTATACTTTATCAGTTGTCAAATAAAAGTGATATTTAAGAATACGAATATGTTATCTAAAATATTTAGAAATCGTTACATTTTATACATCAAACACATAAATTTACGTTGTTTTCAATACATGAAACATCATATTAAACATATATCTATGTACAAAAAAAAAAGAAGAAATATTTACGCACAAGAAACAGTCTGTAAATAAAATAAATATTCAAGAATATGAATAGGCCATCTAAAGTATTTTAAAAGCGTAACATTTTTTTTTTTAAATCTAACACATAAATTTACGATCAGTGTAGATGATGATCAGCCTGCACATCCGTGAAGACTGATCATGATTTGCACTGTTTGCCATTCAGCCAGTAACTTTTTGGTATGCACCCCTTTTCATAATTTATAGTACTGTCCAAATTGAAAGATAGACAAGTTCAAAATAGAAATTCTAGCTGGTAAGGAATTAATTTTCTTATATCGTGCTTGAATAGAAATATCATATTTGCGTGACTTGAATAAGTACTGCGACAAATACTACTACCATAGTATATTTTAAACTATAAATACATTAACAAAAATCAACATTAAATAACAATAACTTAAGCAATAGCTCAATTTTAAAATAGCAGACTTAACTAAGTAATTACTTAGGTTTTTTCATGAAATTTGGGCCAGGGTCTTTACTTAGTAAATATTTACGGAACACATCTATTAACGATTTATGGTTTAATCTAAATTCATAGATGGACAAGTATAATATATTCCTGTGAATTCTAAATTTCCTACTGTCATACGATTAATAAAATAAGGGTAAAAAATCATAAAAATAACTCCCGATGGAAAGGGAAAAGACTACAGAAAAGACAGAAGAAAGTGAAATATATACATATCAACGCAAAAACCATAAAAATACCTAATAATATCACTTGAAGTAATTGGGGTAACGTATTTTTTGTGACCCTATTTGAAACAACACTGACCGGATATTGTTTACCCCTAGGCAATATTGTAATACACAATAAATATCAAAGGGTAATTTTAAAACATTTACAATTAAATTATATTATGCTAAATGTGTACAATCTTTGGACTAAAAAAATAATAGATAACGCAATTTTTAAACGATAATTAAAAAATGTATCAAAATTATGCATTAATTTAAGAATACAGAATAAAAATATTGCTATATAGGCAAATTTATCGATTTTCCGACAGATCGATGTTACAAAAAGTTCGTATGTACAGCCGACATTTCATTGAAACTAAGATGCACATAGATATCGTTGAGATGAAGTGCATCTTACAAGAACCTGATGTCTGTGTTGAAGAGTATTCGGATTATTTCCATTTATGTAGCTAATATTTCTTGTCCAAAAGTACTAAGAACATCTCGGACAGCTTAACTTACATGAGATGCAGAGCAGTACACAAGAACAGTTACTACGTTGAATGCATTTAAAATTATCTCAATTTTGTACTTAATTCTTCCCGGTCCAATGCGTCATTTTCAAAAATGGTAATAAGTTGAAATCGTGATGAGACAAGTAAATTGCACGGGAATCTTTACTCAGTTTAGGTCATATCTGAAACTGTTTCCTTTTTGTCCTCTGCCAAAAGCGGAAGAATATTGTTTTTGTGTTGCCCGTCCGGCTGTCAGTCTGGGTGTTTATAATGCGGATTGTATTTAAGCTAGAATCGCCACGTTTTACATCACGTATTATCCCACTTGACCCGGTAAATGCAGTTTATTCCCTTGATTTGTTTAATAAACATGAAAATAGTATTCAAGTTAAAATCACCAGATGTCATATAGTGATAATTTAGCATAGTGCAACTACACATTGGCTGATCATGATGTGTGTGCAGGGGCGGGGGTGGTGGGCTCTGTGGCCGAGTGGTTCGTGTCGTTGACGTCAAAAAATTATGCGTGTGCGTTACAACTTGTATGCTATTTCTAGGGTACGCCCCCTCGGAAAGAGATAGATATATCTCAAGTGGTGCAACCCGACGTACATATCATCTGATTGAGCCTTCTCTTTTGTCACAATATCATCTTTGAAGCCGTAAATTCTAATGAAATCTCAAAGGAAAATGAAAACTATATAATCGAACCTTCGTTACTGGAGAAATTTCTCGTTCTGCTGCCAAATACATTTGTACACAGAACTTTGAATAGCAATTTAGATGGAAAAGCAAATGGTAGAATTTGCTGTGGCCGAATTATTACGGTTCCCCTCCCATTTTTTTATATCAAACGAAATATACATTAATCTGTATTGCAGAAATAGGTCTACAACTGTTTGAAAATTTTAGGAAATATATGTCAGGTGTGTAATACGTTTATATTTTTATAAACCAATAAAGCTTTTCGTCTGACGAGAAAATCATTCATCCCCCGCGTTTTACTAATGTTTGAACGTAATTTCCGATTTGATAGTAAAACTTGAAAACTTGATAAATATGTTAAACACACTAAAACGTGTTAAAGTTTAATGAATGACTTTTTCGGACCTCGGGCAATATTTTTCCACTTTTTTTACCGGCAAGCGATCCATCAAGTTTCTAATTGCATCAGGTCAGAAATAAATTTCCTTCAAGTTACGAGTTCAGTACAGGAAAATATACCTTATCGTAGAATTTTCCATTCTTTCACATAATTCATTACTTTCCCCAAATATATGACAGAGTGCACCTGCATGAACACTACGTGTTTAATTACAAAAAAAAGTGTTTTTTTTTAATTGATACATAGATTAAGTGCGTTTATTCTATTAGAAGGGTTCGATTTTAACTGCATGAAGATAGTTTTAAACAGCTGGCCGTATCGGAAAAAGTTTTCTTCAATTTACCCCAATATATGCAATATAGAGATATTGCCCGAAGCTATTCGAGACAAAAATGTACTAATTGTGAGACTCTCATTCTGATTATGTATATCACAAACAGCACGTAACGTTCCGCCAAAGGCGGTATTGCACTTTGATCCTCTGACTGGCAGGATGGGATTTTCCATTAATTGTTTAGCGGGAGTAGCATATTGCGCATGTTTAAATATGTATAATCTTTAGTAACTATGATAGTGTATGTACAGTTTTTCGAAAAGAACTTATGTTTCTTCTTTTTATTACGATATTTTTAGAGACATTCCTTATGATAAATTTTCTGATTTTCGTTGAATATTATAGTTGAATAATAAATTACATATTATATAAAGTTACGCATTCTCCCTTTTTTTTTTTTTTTTTTTTGATTGATTTTTAGACAGATGAGAGTTTATAGTACATACTAGGAAGAAAAACGTATCTATTCTAATATACGCTAGCTCCCGTATAAAAGCTGTATTTTTTGCACTAATGTGAATAATCTATCAAATCATCACACTAAATCTAGCCTGTATTCTGTGACAGAGTTTACTCTTAGCGTAAATTTATATTTATAATTATTCAGCCTCAAAAGTTATTTAAAACATTTCATACAAGAATAATTATGATAACTTGGTATACACTCATCCTTGTAACAGTGGATTAAAAAACGCAGCAAAATCCATTAAAAATGATAAGATCATCACCGAGGCATTTGGAAATATATGGATAATTTCACCTTATACTTCTTTTATTATCTGTTTTATACAGTATGTTTCTTTTGATTTCATTTTTGTTGTGCGCTTGTATGTTCATTTGTCATAACAAGTAGTTTAATATGTGTAGTAACTATAGGAGAAGGACTAACTTTGTTTTCTAATCCTCATTTTATCTTTAGAACTGTTGTATCATGTTATGCATACTTGTATAAAAATACTGTTAAAACTAATTTCACCTTTCATTTAATGACTTATGTAAAACAGCGTGTGTTTGAAATAATAGAGAAGTCACTGAAATGGAATTAAAAATGTATTTTAACACTTGTTTAGAACGAAACGATATGACATAAAAAGAAAAAAAACCTTTTATATTTGTTCTTAAGACAAAGCTTTAATCGGTAATTAATGAAGACCAATTAGTAAATATGTTTTGATCCATTTAAACTTTGAAATGGAAGCAACAAAAGTTAAAAAATTCACTTGTGATCATACACAGGCAGTCATGCAGACGACGCGAGCTGCGCACGCGCTTTACCATCTCCAATCTACACGCTGCGCATGCGTATAATGCAAAAAACTCGTCTCCCGCTTCCGCACGCTTACACGGTTTAAAACTAATGTGATTGGCTGCACGATTAACTAAGCGTGTAACGTGAAACGTTTATGAATGGTGCCACGCAAGGGTTTAATCGTGTGCACGGGGAACCAACACGCGGGCGCCACTGTACCATGATACAACAGTTCTAAAGATAAAATGAGGATTAGGAAACAAAGTTAGTGTAACTTATTGTGTCCTTCTCCTATAGTTACTATACATATTAAACTACTTGTTATCACGGTTATGACAGATTGAACATACAGGCGCACAATAAAAATGAAATCAAAAGAAATATACTGTATGAACAGATAATAAAAAAAAGTATAAGGTGAAATTATCCATATATTTCCAAATGCCTCGGTGATTATCTTATACATTTTTAATGGATTTTGCTGCGTTTTTTTAATCCACTTTTATAAGGATGAGTTTATACCAAGTTATCATAATTATTCTTATATGAAATATTTTAAATAACTTTTGAGGATGAATAATTAAAAATATAAATTTACGCTGAGAGTAAACTCTGTCACAGAATACAGGCTAGATTCAGTGTGATGATTTGATAGATTATTCATATTAGGGCAAAAAATGCAGCTTTTATACGGGAGCTAGCGTATATTAGAATAGATACGTTTTTCTTCCTAGTATGTACTATAATCTCTCATCTGTCTAAAAATCGATCAAAAAAGAAAGGGAGAAATGCGTAACTTTATATAATATGTAATTTATTATTCAACTATAATATTCAACGAAAATCAGAAAATGTATCATAAGGAATGTCTCTAAAAATATCGTAATAAAAAGAAGAAACATAAGTTCTTTTCGCAAAATTGTACATACACTATCATAGTTACTAAAGATTATGCATATTTAAATACGCGCAAAATGCTACTCCCGCCAAACAATTAATGGAAACCGGATGGCACAATATCCCATCCTGTCAGTCAGAGGATCAAAGTGCAATACCGCCTTACCGTTACGTGTTGTTTGTGATCTACCTAATCAGAATGAAAGTCTCACAATTAGTACATTTTTGTCTCGAATAGCTTCGGGCAATATCTCTATATTGCAAATACTGGGGATTACTTGTAGAAAACTTTTCCGATACGGTCAGCTGTTTGAAAATATCTTCATGCAGTTAAAATCGAACTTTTCTAATAAAATAAACGCATTTAGTCTATATATCAATTAAAATAACTCTTTTTTTGTAATTAAACTCGTAGTGTTCATGCGAGTGCACTCTGTCATATAGTTGGGGAAAGGAATGTGTCATATATTTGGGGAAAGGAATGAATTAAGTGAAAGAATGGAAATTTCTGCGATAAGTCATGTCAAAACGGACCAAATATATTTGAACTGTGCGTTCGTATTATGGGGACCCTTTTCATTCTCATGTAGGGATAAATTTTATAAAATATCACCTTATTTAAGTCGTCGGCCCACAGTTTATGCTATTAACTGGTCTAAAGTACAACAGTATATTTTCCTGTACTGAACTCCTAACTTTAAGAAACATTTTAAAGGAAATTTATTTCTGACCTGATGCAATTAGAAACTTGATGAATCGCTTGCCGGTAAAAAGTGGAAAAATATTGCCCGAGGTCCGAAAAAGTCATTCATTAAACTTCGACAAAAATGTTTGTTTTAGTGTGTTTAACATATTTATCAAGTTTTCAAGTTTTACTATCAAATCAGAAATTACGTTCAAACATTAGTAAAACGCGGGGGATGAATGGTTTTCTCGTCAGACGAAAAGCTTTACTGGCTTATAAAAAAATAAACGTATTACACACCTGGCTAAAATATTGAGTGTATATCAAAATCCCTTTGATCAAAATCCCCTCCACTGAAAAATGACTGGGTGTTACAACATCCCGTTCACACATTTGCAGGGGGTATCATAATCCCCTCTGTGATTTACATTATAGATATATAGATATCAGTGCTCCAAATTATATTATGTTTGCTAAAGGCATTGTATTTACGTGCTTTATGCAATAGACTTTTAAGTTGTATATAGTTGTATTTGAACTTGATGAAATAAGTAAGAATCACAGAGGTGATTATGATACCCCCTGCAAAAGTATGAAGGGGATTTTGTAACACCCTGTTATTTTTCAGTGTAGGGGATTTTGATCAAGGGGATTTTGATTGTCTCCCAAATTATTTCCTAAAATTTTCAAACAGTTGTAGACCTATTTCTGCGATACAGATACATGTATATTTAATTTGATATAAAAATGGGAGGCGAACCGTAATAATTCGGCCGAAGAAAATTCTACACTTTGCTTTTCTATCTAAATTGCTATTCAAAGTTCTGTGTATTTGGCAGCAGAACAAGAAATTTCTCCAGTAACGGAGGTTTAATTATATATCTTTCATTTTCCTTTGCGATTTGATTAGAATTTACAGACTTCAAAGATGATATTGTGATAAAAGAGAAGACTCAATCAGATGACATGTACGTCGGGTTGCACCACTTGAGATATATCTATCTCTTTCCGAGGGGGCGTACCCTAGAAATAGCATACAAATTATAACGCACACGCATCATTTTTTGACGTCAGCGACACGAACCACTCGTCCACAGAACCCACAACCTCCGCCCCTGCACACACATCATGATCCGCCAATGCGTAGTTGCACTATGCAAAATTATCACTATATGACATCTGGTGATTTTAACTTGAATACTATTTTCATGTTTATTAAACAAATCAAGGGCATAAACTACATTTACCGAGTCAAGGGGGATAATACGTGATGTAAAATATGGCGATTCTAGCTTAAATACAATCCGCATTATAAACACCCAGACTGACAGCCGGACGGGCAACACAAAAACAATATGCTTCCGCTTTTGGCAGAGGACAAAAAGGAAACAGTTGCAGATAGAGGACGGACGTTTTGGCCATACGTTTTGGCCCGGACGTTTTGGCCTAGGATGTTTTGGCCAAGAATTTTTTTTAGGCAGGATGTTTTGGCCAAACAGGATTTATTTCCATAATATGTAAGATATGATCTGGATATTAATATGTTATCATATGTTAAAGTATAATAGATCATTTTTTAAAGAAAAATAAAATTTATTTTCATAAATCTTTTGGCGTGTTGTAAATGGCAAATATGTTTTACATGCAGACACACATATATACAATGTATATAAATGTATACATATAAAAAGATTATAAAAAATAAAAATTAAATACCATGAGTTAGTTTTATTATCAGTTTAATTTGTTCACTTATACTACAACATTCTTTAGAATAATCTCCAGATCATATTTTGCATGATATGGAACCACAATTTATTTTTGGCCGAAACGTCCCACCCCCAAAAAATGCCTGGCCAAAACATCCTAGGCCGAAAGATCCTAGGCCAAAACGTCCGGGCCAAAACGTCCGCTGATCAAAACGTCCTACATTCGTTTCAGATATGACCTAAATTGAGTAAAGATTCTCGTGCAATTTACTTCTCTCATCACGATTTCAACTTCTTACCATTTTTGAAAATGACGCATTGGACCGGGAAGAATTAAGTATAAAATGGAGATAATTTTAAATGCATTCAACGTAGTTACTGTTCTTGTGTACTGCTCTGCATCTCATGTAAGTTAAACTGTCCGAGATGTTCTTAGTACTTTTGGACAAGAAAATATTAGCTACATAAATGGAAATAATCAGAATACACTTCAACACAGACATCAGGTTCTTGTAAGATGCACTTCGTCTCAACGATATTTATGTGCATCTTAAGGTTCAATGAAATGTCGGCTGTACATTACGATTTTTTTGTAACATCGATCTGTCGGAAACTCGATAAATTTGCCTATATAAACAATATTTTATTCTGTATTCTTAAATTAATGCATGATTTTGGTACATTTTTTAATTATTCGTTTAAAATTACGTTATCTATTATTCTTTTTAGTCCAACGATTGCACACATTAAGCATAATATAACTTAATTGTAACAAATGTTTTAAAATTATTGTGTATTACAATATTGCCAAGGGGTAAACAATATCCGGTCAGTGTTGTTTCAAGTCGGGTCATAAAAAATATGTAACCCACCTTACTTTAAGCGATAGGTATTTTTATGGTTTTTGCGTTGATATGTATATATTTCACTTTCTTCTGTCTTTTCTGTAGTCTTTTCCCTTTCCCTCGGGAATTTTGTTTTTTATGATTTTTACCCTTATTTCATTAATCGTATGACAGTAGGAAGAATCAATACAAATTTAGAATTCACAGAAATATATTAAACTTGTCCATCTATGAATTTAGATTATACCATAAATCGTTAATAGCTTTGTTCCGTAAATATTTACTAAGTAAAGATCCTGGCCCAAATTTCATGAAATAACTTAAGTAATTACTTAGTTAAGTCTGCTATTCTAAAACTGAGCTATTGCTTAAGTTATTGTTATTTAATGTTGATTTTTTCAATGTATTTATAGTTAAAATATACTATGGTAGTTGTATTTGTCAACAGTACTTATTCAAGTCACGCAAATATGATATTTCTATTTAAGCACGATATAGTAAAATTAATCCTTACTCATGCTAAATTTCTATTTTGAACTGTCTATCTTTCATTTTGGACAGTACTATAAATTATGAAAGGTGGCATACCAAAAAGTTAATGGCTGAATGGCAACAGGTGCAGAACATGTCAGTCTGCACGGATGTGCAGGCTTATCATCATCTACACTGATCGTAAATTTATGTGTTAGATGTAAAAAAAAATGTTACACTTTTAAAATATTTTAGATGACCTTTTCATATTCTTGAATATTTATTTTATTTACAGACAGTTTCTTGTGCGTAAATATTTCTCTCTTTTTTTTGTACATAGATATATGTTTAGCATGATGTTTCATGTATTGAAAGACGTAAATTTATGTGTTAGATGTATAAAATGCAACGATTTCTAATATTTTAGATAACATGTTGTATTCTTAATATCACTTTTATTTGACAATTGATAAAGTATAATATAAATTTTCGACTTGTTCCGCTTAACACTTTAATATTATTAAAAACTTCATTCAAGTATATCGTTTGGCAAACCGCCCGCCAGAAAATGCATCAGATAATGACCAAAGCTGTTAATTACCGACCCCATCGCCGTGTTACTACAACAACAACAATTAGTACGGAAATCGACTAATGCGTCTGGTAGCGCTGATATTGGACTATTGACTTCATGATAGATAGCGCTGTCCCGCTTTATCGGTTTAGAGATGTTTCTAAAAGTTGGTAATGCATTAGTAGCAAAATGTGACTAAAGGTCAAATAGACAGACGAAGCAATAAAAATATTTAAAATCTCAACATGAAATAAATCAACTTTATTCATACTATAAAATATATTATATCGAAAGAAAATACAGTAAGAAGCACAATAAAACAAGAGCAGCTACATTTACATCTTTTAAATACGTCATGTGATAAAAACCGATGTATCATCTATCCTTAAAACACAAAATATTTTAAAGTAATTAAGTTTTAAAACAAAAATATCATTTTCGTAATAAGCAACTTCTACGATGGTGCGTTTTTCAATTACAAAAATAAACAAAAGGGCCATGATGGCCCTGTATCGCTCACCTGAGTACCATTGCTCAAAATGATATGATCAAGTTTTGACATAGAGGGTCCTAGGCTCAAATGCTGCATTTTTGTACAAACATGATATTCCTTACCCTGGAAGACTTAAATAACATTTAAAACCAATCTCATTAGATGCTGCTGATATATATTCGTTTAAATAAAATAAAGGGAGGTAAGTTGTCATAAATGCAGTCAAAAGTTATCTACCCTGATTGTCCGAGTCCATCTTATGGCATAAATGACATTTGAAATCAGTATCTTCATTGGTAACTGAGATACAACCATTTTAATTTGAAACGAAGGGAGGTAATTTGACATAAAATTAGGCCATACTATCTACCCTGATTGCCCCAGTCCAACTAAAATCAATAATGAAATTCCAAATGAATTCTATCAATATTTACCGAGATTAATCCATTTTTATTAAAATCAGGGGAGGTAATCATGCATTGGTATATGCATGTAGAAGATACAGAGTACAAGCCTATACAACAATATATTAGTAAAGTATTCATATCGATAAATGTTCCATCAAGAGTTACCTAATACGACTATTTCTTACCATGGAAAACATAAATAACGTTTCAAACAAATCTCATTTGAAGCTGCTAAGGTGTATTCATTTAGATAAAAAATAAAGGGAGGTAAATTGTCATAAATTCAGTCAATATGTATCTTCACTGATTGTCCAAGTCCATCTGTTGACATAAATGCAATTTCAGATCAGTATCTTCATTAGTTACGGAGATATACCCATTTTAATTTCAAATAATGGCAGGTTATTTGAAATCAGTCCATAGTTATCTACCCTGATTGTCTCAGTCCAACTAATGACAATAATGAAATTTTAAATAAGTCTTACTGATACAAATCCATTTTGATTACAATCAGGGGAGGTAATCATATATAAAATAACTCATGGAATCCAAGATTTATTGTTGTTGAAGATATTTTGGAAGTTCGTATCAAGTCAAACCATAAAAGAAATCTCTATATGGTTGCAAAGGCCAAATAGCAAATGTTGGACCTTTGAGGGGCCATAACTCTAGCTAATTTTGGCCCTTTCAAGGGCCATAACTCTGGAACCCATAATAGGATCTGGCCAGCTCTTTGTCAGCATCAATCACAGCGCTTGTTAAAATAAATGATGGAAAAGCACCGGTCAACATCGAAATGCTTCCGGTGAATTGAAAGAAAGCAGAGAAACGAATTGTCGACTTATATTGGGTATATTATAACCCTGTCCCCAAATGGCAAAATTCGCAGCGTTCGAAGTTGAAATTACCTTCACAAATGTATGAAGAAATGTGACCGATACACAATGGAAGATAAATTACCACTGTTTGATATCCATAGTACACATTGACCGAACTGCATGGTCAGGTATGAAATGCGCGATTGAAACGGGTTAGTATATTTTCCCGTTCATGACCATGGTTCTTATAGAATACCTAGGGGTAGGGTATAACATGTACAGAGGCATTTCTTTTTTGGTCTGGCGCCAGTGTGCCAACCCATTATTACAATGGATAATGTAGTTAACGGCCACGTGCCAGACTTAAGCACGCAAAACCACAGGTATTTTCTAATTTAAAACAGACTCTATTTTGACAGGCGTCACTGTTCATAGTCAGGATTTCCATCTGACAATTTAAGGATAAAAGGTAGGACTGGAGCAGGTCTTTTAGGTGCCGTGTCGTATTGTCGTGTGTCGTTTCATATTTTGTACAACGACCTAAAAGTGTTAACAACAAAACAGTGCATAATGACGCGGGATAGTATCGCGGTGCCTTGTTTTTTTTTTCTTTTTTCGTGTGTCGTTTCATATTTCGTATAACGACCTAAATGTGTTTACAACAAAACAATGCATAATGACGCGGGGAAATGTCGCGATGCCGTGTTGTTTTTTCGGTCGTATAGTGTGTCGAGTGTCGTGTCGCATTAAAAGATTAGATTCAATGTTATATCACTCCTCTCAGGGTCCCCTTGTGGCACCATAAATATATGATAATGATAATGATTGTTTTTCATTGTTGCATAAACTATGATTTAAAGTGTAAACTGTAACATATAATAGAGCTAACCATAACTGTCTACTAAGAGTTATTAATCAAAGGGATTTTTCATTTTATTAAATCAGTTTCCCCCATTTTCCACTTTTTTCTTCATCTTTTCTTTTTTCTTAAATAACTTACACATATTTCTGTTAAATATGTGCTATTTTTTTCCTGTCTATATTTTTGATTTTTTTTTCATACACACTTCTTCACATTTTTGTAAAATATTACCTCTATTTGTAAATTGCCCGATAACAAATGTCAATGACAATATACGACTGTAACTAGTATATGAAGTAGTTACAAAAATATGTATACATAATAGATCACTAAGATTACATGTTTAACAATATGTCTTGATATTTACATTATTATTTCATGTAACTGTACGTTTATCATCATGTGTTTATATGTATCTATATATGCTTACAATTTGAAATAAACGGGGTTTCCAAAATTGGGGCTTGACAGAAAAAAAAATAAAGTGTAAACTGGCATGACATGATTTGTTTTAATTTGTTTAATACAAGATGAACCGTCTTTATCACCTTGAATGCATTTATAAATTGATTATAACCAAGGTCATTATGTTCAACGTGAGGAAAAGCAGCTTAAGTAAACAAGTACAACACTTAACAGTGATAAGCTGAAAACCCCCGCTTCGTTAAATCTCCAATCGAACTGATAAAAATATCTGCTGATCCCAATTTTGACATTAATTGATGATCGAATGTCTTTATCAACTTTGCATGGGTCATATACAAGCTTATAAAAATGTTTTTCTTATCTAAGTTGTGCGGCTTACAGATCTATTTTTAAAGCATTACTTGTTATGTCCAAATGTTGGATCACGTTGTCACATTATCTTTTTAATTTTTCTTCAGTGGAATACCACACAGTTTAAAGTCAATAATCAAGTTTTCATACGGATGTCCATAGAATATACCAATCTGAGAAAAAGAATTAAATATCAAAATATTCTACTGTTCTAGTGGAAAACCACAACGTTTCTTCTTTGAAATCCAAAGTTTATATCTCAACGAGACTTCTGTCTTTAAAATAGATTCATGTTTTACATATTTTAACAACTAGTAACCAATAAAACTGAACCTTATAGTAACTGTCATTAACATTATAAATCAGTCAAATCAATAAACGCCCATGCTGATAAAATTACATGTCAATCAAGTCAAATAGTTTATTTAAATCTCTTTATTCGTACAGCATAAAAAATTACAATATTACACTATTTAAAAAAAAAAAAAAAAAAAAAAAAGAAACAATACAGAAATATGTTACAATTTGATCAATACACTAGTTTGATACATTTTAATATTTCAAAACCTTACATTGAGTAAGATGACTTAGTTACTAACTTAAAACTATTAAATCATTATAACTATGTATACCTTAAAAAGGTTTGCTTAGTACATAAAACATAAGGAAACTGTGAATCTATCTGTGACTAGCTGCAAATAGATGCCGACAGTGTAGGGAAATTGTGAATCTATCTGTGACCAAATAAAGTTAAAATAGTTTTCTTTAAGATATATATTTGTGAATCTGTTCACTGTTCCCTGAGTCTCATACTATTTTCCTAAACTATATATTGACAATCAAGTTTACAATTTCTTATATTACTGTTTATAGAAAAATTATGTTTCCAGTTGTATATACATTTTCAAACCGGAAAGAAATACAAGAATTATGTTGGCACGGTTTACAATTTAGAGTACTCCCAGACTGTTACTCGTGCAGACAACCAGTCTCTGGACTGTGGCACAAGATCACAGTTATTTGCCCTTGGTCGACAATAAGGAAGTAATTACGCTGAAAATAGTTCCTCTGTTTGATGGTGAATATTAGTGATATTTTTAGTGAAAGACCTGCATTCAATGACATAACTGAATAGAGGAGACGTTAAATAGTAGGTAAATGTGCAATTTGATAGAATAAGAGTGTCAGAATATGCATAAAATGACTTTTTGATAGGACAAGTTTTGCCTGTTTCCTCCATCTAGAGAGCCTTCTGCATACGTATGTGATTTGGTTCGCCGATCTACGTACCGCAGGGTCGTGAGTTCGATTCCCGGGCGAGGCGTATGTTCTCCGTGATGATTTGATAAAAGACACTGTACCTGAAATCATTGTCCTCCACCTCTGATTCATGTGGGGAAGTTGGCAGTTACTTGCGGAGAAAAAGTTTGTACAGGTACAAAATAAATGAACACTGGTTAGGTTAACTGTCGCGTCATTACATAACAGAAACACAGTTGAAGTATGAAAACTGTCAATCTACTGCAATTTTCGAACAAATTAAGGCCGAATCGGTCTTACAATAAATCAAGCATACGATCTTATCATTTTAATAGCTGAATGTCCTTCGTTTTCAAAAATCAGGATTCAATTCAATTCTGCATTGTAAAAATATTTGTTTCAAAAGTGCTAAAATTGCAATTCAGTAGGATAACAGACATCAACAAAATAGGAAAATGGCGCGAAAAAATGGCAGAAAATAACGGATTCTAATAGTTCGCAGTTTTGGCTCTGTAGAAATACATTCCTTTCTTGTGATGCATTCTTTTTGGCTCAAATTATTTAACAGACCTATCCTTGCTATGTTGGTAACTTGATAGTATTTTCGTCGTAAAAAAAACAGAACTTGTCACGGAAAATAAGTCATTCTTTCAATATGTATACTGCACTGACAACATTCCTCAAGAAAAATAACTAAGTCACAGACCTTTCAAATGCCCGCGCTGTGTGCATTGCTCAGTGCGCGCTGCAGCCGCTCAAAGTCCCCCTATTTTCATATAGAGTATTTAGTGAGTCAATACCTCAGCAAACTGTCTCTGTGGTTACCTTAGCGCGAAGTGATATGTATTGTATTCGTCTGTTCTTGTCTCGCTTCCAATATAAATTGTCGTCTGCAGCAGTGGCTTCGCACATTAATTGTAAATGAATTTAATGTAAACAAGCTTAGCTTTATAAAAACGCTAGTATGTGGCCGTTGCCGATTTAACGTCGTAAATAGTTACTTTAACATTTTTAAACATCGCTCTACAATTAGACACAATCACAGCACTGTTAATTGTATTTGTATGACCTGCCTCTGGAAATGAGTAATAGAAAAATAAATAAAGTATAATACAAACTTACACGAGAAAATAAAATCAGTTATAGGACGAATTATTTAAATATCTTTTTACAAAGCAACATGGTCATGATGACGCTGAATCGCTCACCTAAGTAATATGAGCCACATGTTTAAAATGGCAAACTGACGCTAAAGAATTAGAAAGTAAGTCAGTAGGTCACATTCATGGTCACTGAAAGTCAGTTTTAAGATCAGTGTGCAAAAAACTGTACATGTCATCCAAATTTCAAGGCTGCATCTTAAAAAACAAGAAAGTAGGTCAGTAAGTCAAGGTCACAGTCAAGTTACCCCTTATAGCTCGGGGTCATTAGGTAATTATAATTAAACAGTGTAGGAAATATGATCTGATAATTTTTTAAGTACTTATTCCTAAATAACTCATATAACAAGTGACCCCAGTGTGTGTCCTCTTTTCATCCCAGGGGCATAATTTGAACAATCTTGTTAGAGATCCACTAGGCAATGCTACATTCCAAATATCAAAGGCGTAAGCCTTGAACTTTCAGACAAAAAGATTTTTTTTGTCCTTATATAAGTTATATACCTATTACTTGAATAGCGGAGCTAATAACGCACACTTGTCATTTCGGAGTTTTTCGAGTTACATCTTCGTAAACTTATAGAATTTAGAAATCTTAAGATATTTTGGATTTCTTTCCGAAAAGTGTACCGACTGTCTGACATATTACATATAAATAAAAAGTGGCAAATTGTAATTACACGAAAATGTACAATTGGCATGAAAACGTATCTTTATCTTATCAGTAAAAACTTAAAATTTGCCGGAAAAAAGTTTCAACGCGGCCGCACCAGTCGAACCATCCCTAACTACGCCTTAGCAAAATGATGTACTTTTTGGCGGCAAGTTATTCTGCCTTTGCGATCAGTGCAGGCCAAGATGTGCGGGCTGATCATGGTCTGCATTGTTTGCTATTCGGTCAGTAAATTTTGAGTGAACACCCCTTCTAATAATAAATGACACTGCCCAAACTTTATGACAGACCAGTCCCATTTTAGAAATTTAGCAGGTAAAGGTTAAAACTATATTTAGAACACGGGAAAACCAGCATATTTAAAGAAAATGAAAGTACAATTTGTTATATGCCATTTTTGAGATATCCATTGGGTGACTGGAACGGAATGAAATTACCGATAGTTATTGTTCTAATTGTCTGTAATCCGAAACCTTAATGCCTCAATCACATTTGCTTAGTTGTTTTAATGTGCTGACTATTTCCAAAACTAAAATTCCGAACCGCATCATGCACGTATATTTGCTTTAGTGTTGTAAATCTATGTCCGGGATAGCATAAAAAAATTTCAAAATAATTCAAAGACGTTTCTAACTGCATTAAAATATCATAATTATATTGTGGTTAAATGTCCGAATAACAAATCCTCAGTTCCAAACGATTTCAACTCTGAATATATGGCTGTCAGTTACTTTATTATTTTTTTAAGTTAATGACTTATTTAAGTTGTGCACAACTATTAACACAGCAGACAGCATTAACTATTATAAGGAGTGCTGATAATATACACTTATTGCATAACTTGCAGGTATACAGTCAAAAGTTTTGCCCGAGGTCTGCACTGAAAGATCACAGTTTAGACTATTGACTGGAAAATCATTCAGTAAGTTTTATCGCTCAACTGGGGCCAAATTTGATGTAATTAGATCTTGCTTGTGACAAAGTATTACATTTATAATAGAATTTTAAACAAGAGCTGTCCGTAAGACAGCGCGCCCCACTATTCGGCGATCTGACAGTAAAATGAATATATATCTCAATAAGAGACCTCTACTTTAAAAGGAAGAAACACTAAGGGCATAATTCTGTCAAGAACACAAATGAGAGTTATTTGGATTGTTACCGAGACATGCAGATGACGATAGTAAAGATATATTTTGAGTTTCAAGTCATTATCTTATATAAAGTACCAAAGTTATGCCAGAAAACAAAATTTGTCAAAAAAAATAAAGTATAAAGGGGCATAATTTGGTCAAAAATACAAATCAGAGTTATGGGGATTGTTACCACACATGCAGATGATGATGAATAAGATACATCTTAAGTTTCAACTTTATCTTATGTTGCAGTAAAGTTATATCCACAGAGCGAAGATTGCCAAAAATCTTTAAGTATGAAAGGGGCATAATTCTGTAAAAAATACAATCAGAGCTATGAGGAATGTAACCACACATGCAGATGATAATAATAAAGAAATGGTTTAATTTCAAGCTACTAAAGATATGTCTATAAACGAAGCTTTTGAAAAAAAATAACAAGAAAATAATTCCATGTATAACAACTTTGTGACCTTGACCTTGGGTATAATGGGCCCAGCCCCTGCACAATCTTTGTTTGTATGCTGGACAATGTTAATGTGAAATTACATTAAGATATAAGTAACAGTAACAAAATATGACAGAAAATACAAAAGTTGCCGAAAACCTTTAACCTTAAAAATAATCTAAGTATAACACCTTGGTGACCTTGACCTTGGGTATAAGGATGCAGCCCCAACACATACTTTGTTTGTATGCTGTGTGCTATGCTATATGTTATGTGAAGTTACAGTAAGATATAAGTATCAGTAACAAAGATATGACAGAAAAACAAAGGCTGTCAAAACATTTAACCTTAAAAATAACCTAAGTATAACACCTTGGTGACCTTGACCTTATGTATAATGGGCCCAACCCCTGCACATATTTTGCTTGTATGCTGGACAATGATTATGTGACACTTGGTGACCTTGTCCTTAGGTATTACCGCCCAGCCCCTGCACATACTTTGCTTGTATGCTGGACAATGATTATGTGAAGTTACAGTAAGGTAAAGCAATAGTTACAAAGATATGACAGAAAAACAAAGGTTGCCGAAAAACTTTAACCTTAAAAATAACCTAAGTAATAACACCTTGGTGACCTTGTCCTTATGTATAACCGGCCCAGCCCCTGCACAAACTTTGCTTGTATGCTGTACAATGTTTTATGTGAAGTTACAGTAAGATATAAGCAACAGTAAACAAAGATATGACAGAAAAACAAAGGTTGTCGAAAAACTTTACCTTAAAAATAACCTAAATATAACATCTTGGTGACCTTGTCCCTTATGTATAATGGTCCCTGGCCCCTGCACATACTTTACTTTGCTTGTATGCTGGACATATGTTTATGTGAAGTTACAGTAGATATAATCATGATAAGCAATGTAACAAAGATATGATTATATCCTTTTCTAGTATGATGTCAGATGTGAGACACAGCACAAGATCCATTTGAATATATCTTTATTTTGCTGCCAGACCTTACAGTGCTCAGATGTGGAATGGCACACACATCTGTAACAAAAAAAAACAACAACAAAACTGCATCAAATATACATTTAAACTAACTAAGGTGATAACAACCTTTTTAGTCACTACCAAATGTTATTATTCAGTCAAAACAAATCTACTGTATTCATGACACAAATGAAGTTACAGAACTTACACTGAGTTATAGATTTTATCTATCAGCCAGTAATCAAGTAAGGCTTTAAAACAGAATTTGTCATTCTTTTTCATTGAGGGACTTACATCTTTATTCAATTAGACTTTTCTTCAGATAAAATTACATATTCAAGTATACCTTACACCTAAGCGAGAGCTAATGTTATAGATGAAATATTTACAAAAACAACCCGTAATGACAATTCTATGACAACTAGTCATAACTATTACTAGTAGAGCAATTACTTGAAACACTGGTTATACACGTCACATGGTGAGACATATGTGCAGTCAGACCGGGATTCGAACCCAGGGCCTCGGAATACCCTTCAGATGCTCTACCGACTGAGCTACCCAGCCGCCTACACACTTTCTCCCCATTTTAATATGCAAGTCCTATACCGTGACATATTTCCCCACCATTTTGAAATTCGGCCTTGAATTTTTTTCAGTAGGTACTTAAGTATATATAAGCAATTACAGGCATAGGAGACTAACCAGTGTAATACCATTAAGCTGGGCGCCAAATGTCAAAGGGTGAGAAAAATGTGCAGCCAGACCCCGTCACCAGGCTTGTTTTTGTGAAAAATTGTTTTGAACACACCCACTGTTGCTGAAACTGCCAGCGATTTTTCAACATTTTCATAATTTTCTGCTTTTTTTATAAATACCAACCAAAATATACATCAAGACAGCACAATACGTTTTTTTTTTCTTTTTACAGATTTTATTATATACTTATTGATATCATAGTCATATCTAATACTCTATCCTTACAATAATGGGTACAAATGAAAAAAAAAATTGTTTCATATTTACTTTTGTGAACTTTTTACAATGAAAAATACCCATAGTGAAGAATATTTTTTTAAATTTTGAAAAAACTCTTTCATAGAATTTTTTCCTGTTTTTCTTTAGTATAGATAATTGTATTGTGAGCATAAAATGGCTAAAAATGTATGGGTCACCAGGCTAAATTTTATGTTAAGACCGCTAGAATACAACACCTGTTCGGACGAAAATGGCGCGAACCTGGCCAAATTGATTACATGTATGTCTGCTAAAAGTTAAAAATTTTTTTTAAAAAATTCTTAATTCTTTCTATAATTGAATACTAAATAATCTGAAAGGCGATATTGTCTTATCAGTACTAAGTCAATTATCTTACATTATATGAACAACACTCTCTTTGTACTAAAATGCGATGTGAAAACACAACCACAAAAATAGCAAGATACCTGTCAGGCATGCTACTTGTCAATACAACATAAACCAGTATCAACATTTAATTACTGATAAAACTTATCAAAAATGTTATTTCATTCAAGATTCCTCATATTTAAGATTGTCTGTCACATGTTTCAACAAATGTTGACTTCAGTTCAGTTTTCCATAGAAAGCGTCGGCTGCGCAGAAAGATGCGCATAAAAACTATAGGAATTCCCTTTAATACGGCATGTCAGCTTTTCATCTACGAAAAGATATTTGAGCTCAAATAAACACCCATTCCAAAATGGGTCCGTAACGGACCAAGGGTACACTGATAATTTTGGAACTTCATCAAATCGCTCAAAAGGCTGTTTTTGATGTTGTCTGATGGTGTCAGTATATGCCTTGGATGTAAGATATAACCATATTTGAGAACTGCAGACCTAGACATTTCAGAAATATTTTCTAAATTAATCTTGTGTAATATGTTGATTCTATGGAAGCGTGAAAGGGCCACCAGACGCTAATATGTTTTATTATGTTAAGGAAAGGATATGGGCAATATCCCCATGATGCGTTTGTAAAATAAACTGCATAAGCATATCACCACATACGCATGTTTAACAGTTTCAAATGCTATAAATATGTCAAAATATAACTTATTCAACTAATAATGTCGAAATTCTTCTCCTTTCTTTCGCGAGGTGAAGGTCATGATTGACTGGTTTACAACATGGTTATTCAATTTCATCAACAGCTTCTTAGTAATGAATAGCATCTCTTTGTCAGCATCAATCACGGCGTTTGTTAAAATAAATGATGGAAAAGTACCGGTCAACATCAAAATGCTTCCGGTGAATTGAAAGAAAGGCAGAGAAACGAATTGTCGACTTATTTTGGGGTTTATTATAATCCTGAAGTACGTCACTTGTATAGTTCTTTGAAAACATGTCCCCAAAGACAAAATTCGCAGCGTTCGAAGTTGAAATCACCTTTACAAATTTATGTGCTGGTGTAATCAGTTTTATAACATATTTATTGTGTGTAACACCCATGCATTTGTTTGCAGTTTATTGTTCAATTCATCATTTAAGTTTTTGCTCTTTTTTTTTTCCCTTGGCTTGCTTTGGCTTCACACTCGCTACCGAATAAAATTATAAAAAATAGAATATTCAATATACCTTTAGCTATGTTTTGGGGATCAGTTTTGTTGGTTTAAAAATGCGTAGAGTGTTTGTTCACTTATACATTCTTAGAAAGAGACATTTTTGTTTATTCCGCACCGGAAGTTGATATTTTAAATCCACACCGCTTTAAAATACACTACCGTACCATCAATATTAATTCCCAACTATTTGATTTACGCAGACATTGAGTGTAAAAAATAGTTTAACCTCTAGAGGTTTATAGAGTACCATTCAATGCATGTGTACGTTCAATGTGGGAGAATTAATGCCGACTGTGCTCTCTTACATAAAGCATCCGGACAATTCAGATTTTGTTTACGCAGTAAATAGTCATTGCGTGCATTTCTGTTATTTCATATACGTTTAAAAATTATCAGACATGTGTATATGCATTATTTCATTTTAGCGTAATTTACGCTAATACGCATCTTATCTGGAGCCCTGTAAACAATTTTACTTACTGATATATTGATAAAAAGATGTGTAGATATATAAATTTACAGGCGATATACTGATTTATATATGATCTGTTAATTACTGTGTGTGCTCTACTTGGTGAAGTTCTGTAAAACAGCTTCCCTTGAGTAATATCTACGCCCCTGTTAGCACTGGTATTACTATTAGGAGGCTTAGCATCATGAAAAATGGAATATATATATTGAAAAAGTAAAATGAGGTACAGTACCTACCATAGAACTAGTAAAACCAACATGAATATTTCATATTTTCAAGAACTGATGACAACACCTTCGTTGACAGCAAATGGTGTAAATGTTGAGCGCAAATAACAAATCTGCGCTATTTACCAAACGCGCAGCGCATATAACAAATTTTTGTACGTTGGTTATATGCGCAACGATTTACCAATCGTTGCGCAGGATGAACTTAACCTGCGCGATTTACCAAATGCGCAGCGCAAATAACAAATGTAAATTTATATACCAGTAATTTGCATTTCATGTTTGATAAATCATGCAGTTGGTCAATTTATTAAAAAATATAAATGTCAAATGCTGAATATCTTGGTACTTAAATTATGTGTCATAAATTTGTTTCTACATCAGTCGGTCACCAGGTTTCAATATCTCCGATCTGATCAAGATGCAATAAAACTCAAACATGCGTGAAGGTGTGATTTTTCAATTCATTTTTTTATTTATTGAGGATGGAATAAAAATTTATAGGAAAAGCAAAATGTAAAGATTTTTGTAGGAGTATAGGAGGTGTGTAGCGGGTTGTGTGTGTGCAGGAGGAGGGGAGGGGGTGGGGGCGATGAGGAGCAAGAAACTGAATAAAGAAACGTGGGGGTTTAATGGGTGGGGTATAATGTAGATTGTTGCAGTCTATACGTAGTCTCGTCACCATCTGTCTATATTCCAAGTTTCAAGCAAGTTACTTAAATGTTTTTAAGTTATGCTCTAAACACGAAATATGATGGGCAGATTTGACATTGACCTTACTGCCACGTTGACCTTTGACTAACTACCCTGATTTATGCACTCTGTTCATCGTCTAATCACCACCTACCTGCATCTTAAATTTGAAGTCAATACATTGAATGGTTAATAATTTATGCTCTAGTCACAAAATATTTCTGCACATAATCTCATCACTACCTTCCTACATGCCACGTTTGAAGTCAATAGCTTGAAAAGTTAATACGTTATGCTCCGGACACGAAATGTGAAGGAAAGAGTTGACATTTTAGCTCAGCTTGTGACTGACCATTGACCTACAGACCCGGTGCATGGACCCATGCACAACATCTCATCGCCATCTACCGACATGCCCAAGTTTGAAGCAATTTCCTTGCTTGGTTTTTTAAGGGAAAATTTTTGTTATTTTTCCGGGAAAAAAATATGATGGGGGTTTTGATTTTTTGCAAAATTTGTGACCTTGACCTTTGCCCCACAGACCCATCAAGCTTTCTTCGTTTTTGCCATCTATCAAAATCCGATTTTAAAAAGCCCAATCCCTTTTTTATAGTTATAAAGCTATGCTGGGAAAAACAGAATTATGCGAAGAGACAGAGGGCGTTTTTACAAAGGGACATTTACTAGTTTTTCCCTTTTGTTAAAAATAACAACCCAAAACACAAAAAAAAAAGAAAAGCAAATACACAGTATAAAGAATCGAATTAACCGTTCCCCTTTTGGCCTTCAGAACCTAGCAAACTTCCCCGGGGTTTGCTCCAAAGAGGGACGCCCGCACACGCCATCACTTTGATGACGTCCCGGTACTTAGCTCCTTTTTGGGGGCCCCAGTTTTCCCTAATCACCAAAACGGGGGGGGGGGGGGGCCTCCGGGGCCGAGGGTTAAGGTCATTTTTTTTCAAATCACTTTGCCCCCCCCCGATGGGGGTTCGAGAAATCACTGGGGGGTTTAAAGTTTTCTTCATGGGGGGGAACCCATCCAGCTAACAATCCCCAAATCAAAAAAGGGGTTAAGCATTTTTGCTCCCGACCAAACCTTAAAATTTGCCCATGTGGGGTATTTTTTTGGGTTAAGGTTTGTAATCGATCCGTTTTAAAGTTTTATTTTCAGGGGTATTTGGGGGAAATCATTTTAACACATCTGTTTTTAAAAACAATTTTGATTACCCTGTGAAAATTATTTTCCAATCACACTAACATGATGGTAAAAAGGGGGCCCAAAGGGAAAACATCAATTTAGCATTCAAACGGGAGCTTTTAGATAACCCGAAATCAGCAATTTTTTCGGGGTTTAAATTTCCCTTTTTTTAATTTTTGGGGTTATTTTTTGTATTCTATATTATCCGAAACTTTTTTTAAACCAAAAAAGAGTACAGGTATAATTTCCTTATCAACTAGATAACAAAAACCTCCCAAAAAACCTTTAAATATTCTAAACGAAAGAAAAGGGAAAGGTATTTTTTTTTTCCCCCTTGCAATTTAATTGAAATTTTATGTTTCAACTTTGGAAAACCCTCGGGTAGGATGTTCCCCAAGTGAAAAAAGTTTTTTTTCCCTTATATATAAAAAATAGTTTAAAAGTTTTTTATAGCTTGTTTTACTTTTTTTGTCTAAAATTGGGAAACATATTTTAAGGGGGTGTTCAATAAATAATGTTACTCCGTTTGAAATTCCGAAACCCGGTGGCTTTTTAAATTTTTGCTTTTTCGGGCCATTAAGGTTTTCTTTGGGAACAAAATACCAAAAGAATGTTAAAATTTTTTCGGTATTTTCAAATAAAATATAATCTTTTGGGGGAAAGGTATTGGTTAAAATACTAACCATAGCAAAAAAAAAATCATAACTTCTTTTTGGTTTTGACATCCGGTTTCCAAAATTTAAAAAAAATAATTGAAAAAACAAAATTTTTCCCTGTCTTTTTTACAGGGTACGGGGAATTTGTGATGGGGTTTGAGTTTATTTTGAAAACACTTTTGGGGGTTTTTCATTAAAAACAAAAACCTAAAACACCAAAAACTTGAGATTAAATTCCATTTAAAATTTCTCTGGGAAAAACCGAAAATTGGGGGTTGAAAAGAACTTGCTTCGCCCAACGAAAATTAAGAAATTATTTAAAACTGAAAAACAAGATTTATTTTCAAACAAATAAAACCCCAAAAACCGGGCCAATTTGCAGAGCCTTATTGTACTCAATTTATCTTTTTTTGTTTAAAAATGTACACACTCACTTTTTTATTTTAGTTTTCAAATGTTTAAAAAATGGAAAAATGTACCTGAAAAACACCCTTTTTTAAAATTTAATGATCCTTTTACTCTGAACCCTAGGGATTTTTAACATTTCATTTTGACATTTTTTTTCCCAAAATTCCCTTCTAAAATGGCGGAAACCGCCTTTAAAAATTTCCTTGGGTTTTACGGGAGCTCACACGAAGGGTACTTTATTTTTATTTTTAAAAGAATTAAGCACATCAAACATTATTGTGGGTCTTTTGGAAATTTTAAATTGACAAAGAAGGGGAAAAAATGCGGGATTCGTGTTCATTTTCTCAAATCAAAAAAATTTTTTCGGATTTTTAGAAACTAAAACCCAAATTGCATGTTTTTGTTTAACTGTTAATTTTAATTCAGGATATTCATCAAACCGGGTTAAATATCCCGTTTTTCATGAAATTTATGTTTTGTTTTGCTACAATTATAGTAAAATGAACGACGAAGGTTTCAAAAAGTTTAAAAGCCCCTTGATCACTTGTACTAGGCCGGGGACTGTTGTCAGAATCATTTTATTTAAAATTTTTAAATTTCTTTTGGGTTTAACTGTACTTTTAAATTTCAAAATTCGGGGAGGGGCTTTTTTTATTTTAAATTTCCAAGTCGATTTTCCCAAGTATCTGTAAATGAAAATTTAATTTCAAAACTTTAGTACACCCCTTTTTAATAAGCTGCCAGCTTTTTGGAGTAAAAACTAAAGGGAAAAGGGTTTAAAAAATTCATTCATATAAAATTTTTTAAAAAAATTTTTGGGGTAGAAAAATTTTTAAAAACAAAATTAATTTGGACTGTAGGGCCCGATCTTGAAAGTTTTTTCCCTTTAAAATTTAATAAAAAATTTAAAATTTAATAAAAAAAAACTAAAAAATATTTTAAAAAAAAAATATTTTAACATTTAAGTTTAGATACATTTACATAAAAGGTTTTATGGTTTATATTAAAAAAATTTGGGGAAAAATTGGGCATTTCTGAAAATTTTTAAGAAATTAAGAAATAATGAAGACTTGACCCAATATTCACAAAAGTTGGGTAACTAAGCTTTTAAAATAAAAGTAAATTTAAAAAAATTTTTTGGGGGGGGGGGAATTTTGGGATCAAAAATTTGCCAATAGCATGATGGGTTAAAAAATCAAGAAAATTTTATTCTGTCTTCACACACACACACAAAAAAAAAACCGAACGCCGAATATATAAAAAATTTACCATAAAAACGAAAAAAATGCAAATTTTAAATTTTTATGAGTAATAGAAAATAAAAATTTTAAGATTTCGTATTTTTAAAAGGGGATGTGTACCACATGTGCCCAAAATTTTAAAATTAAAATTAGTTTGATAACATAAACTATTAAAACACCCGTAAAAAGATATTGGGCGAATGGTTTTTTAAAAGAACGGGATTAACAAATTAAAATTTTTTGGTTTTTTCCTGAAATTTTTAAAACAGGAGATTTATTAAAATTAAATGGGTTTAAAAATTTAAAAAAGGCCTTCTTTCCAAAAAATGAAGCTTTTTGCTCAAGAAAACGGTATGCTATTGTTGAGGAAATTATAAATTTCAAAAATTTATAGAAAATTTTTTTCCTATGGGCTAGAGGCGATGTATATTGCATTTTTGGGCAAATTTAAATGTTTTTTTCTTTTGCTGCGGTAAATTTTATAATTATTTAATAAACTGAAAAAAGTGTTTGTGACGGGAATGAATTTTTTTTAAACCCGGGGCCCAATTGTTGTTTTCAAGTGCAAAAAAAAATGTAAAAGCTTTAAAAACCCCCATTTCCGTGCCCGGGAAAACGTACCGTCTTTGACCATATTTTTTCCCAATTTTTCCTGCGTGGGGTTTAAAATCGACTTGGATTGGAGCCATGCTTTCCGTAAAAGCAGGGGAAAAGGTTTTTTTTGATTACAAAAAAGGGGAAGATTTTCTCTAACATGTTTACACAAAAGTTTGTTAATAAATAAAAACGGTGAATAAACATAAAAAATTTGCGTATCTTAGTTAGGATAATAGATAATCAGCGTTAGTTTAACATATGAAATTTTAGTTTGGTTTTACAAATTACAATTTAAAATTTTGAAAATTTAATACATTCTTTTGAAAAAGGGAATAGGTTTAAAAAGCTTTATACTATGGTTTTTTAAAGGTTTTTCTCCTGGTTTTAAAGTTTAAATTTGGGGGTATAAATTTTTTCCCAAATTTTAAAGGGAGCTTTAAAATCCGAAATTTTTTTTTCCACTTTAAAGTTTCCCCAAATTTGCGTTAAACCAAGCATTTTGGGTACTATTCTGAGTTATTGGGACAAACGCCCCCTAACTAGATCAGGCCAATATTTTTTAAGGGGAAACTTTAACCGGCAAAAAATATGCCCCAAACAGTTTTTTGCCGGGCCCATTTTAATTTAAAAAATTTTAACGGGATTTTTTTGGGGGGAACTTTTAAAAACATGACAGGTGTGAAATTTTCAACGTTTAAAAAAACATGGGGTTTTTCTTTTTCAACGATGTTCCTTTGGGGGTCAACTAAAGAGGCGAAGGGCAATCGGGGTTGGCGTAAACCTAATCAGGGACAAAAGACAAATTACTTCAGAAAACCAAGTGAATTTCAACCAAAAACAAACTTTGACCTACTTGCCCCCCAAGGGGGGCCCGGGAGGCTTTTAAAAACGTTGACATTTTTTTTGGAAATGACGTTTTGGGACGGTTTTAGGGGAAAACATTCGGGGGGACTTGGGAACATCAAGGGAAGAGATTACAGGGGGGGGGGGGGGGAATTTACGGGGTGGGCCCGAAAATTTCTAAGCGGCCCTTTTTAAAAGTCAACTTTTGGGCCAATTGTTGGGAAAATTTCTTCAAGTCCCCTATTTGTGCGGGGGAATGACCTTGAAAGAAATTGCGGACGATTTACTTTTTGGGGACAAAAGCCGGTTTTATTCCCCTTCGGGCGACGCGCAGGCGGGGCCACAACGTCCCAAACACCCCTTTCTTGAAAAAGTTTTTTTAAGTAAATAGGTTTCCCTTTCATAAACTGACTGTATAAAGTGGGGTTGTGCGTTTCGTGTACTGTGTGTTTCTGGGGGGGAAATTTAATATCGGGTCAACTGTGACCCGGGTGGGGGAATTTTAAACCCCAATCATTACGAACGCGGGTTTGGGTTTCCCCTATGTAGGGGGGAAAGAAAAAACAAAAAAAAAAAAAACAAGAAACAAGATGGCAAGCGCAGATTACTTCGCATTTCGAAATCACGATCTGCTTTTGGGGAAAAATCTTGGCTCGTGCGTTATGCTTAAAGGGAAAATGCACCCACTTTTCTTACGTTTGGCGTAATATGAAATTTACGATGGTAAAATTTCGCAAAATTACAAAAATTTTTTGGGGCGGGGGTTGTGCTCCCCCAAATTCATAATCTTGCGGCCTTGCGATTCTATTTCGAGCTCCGCAATCATGATTTACGTTTCCGGGCCCCCATGATCAGAGGGGAAGCGAAGCCCTATTTTTCAAGGGGATCAGTTTTCTGTTAATCGTTTTGGGTTTTGGGTCCCTGAAACCCAAATCGCCCTTTTCAATTTTAAACTTTTTTAAAATTTGAAATAACCACATCCCAAATTTTAAGGCCAAATATAAACAAAAAACTTTTTAAAAAAGGGCAATCGTAAAGGTCATCTTCATTCAATAAACTTGAAAATTTTAAACCCTTGGGCCCTTTTAGGTTTCATCAAAAAAAATTTATTCGGGCCCCAATTTTCCCCTTAAAAAATTGGACAAAAAATGGGGCTCTAGAGTGTTCCCCCAAAAGGCAAAGCGAGGGGCAACGAAACCCGACAGACCCAAACAAGGGACCGGTGAAAAAAACCCTCCCCTTTTGACCCTTTTTTGGTGCTCGGGGAAACAAAAAAAACTGCCCCATTCATATTTTTATTCAATTTTTATTCAATTTATTTTAATTCAGTAAAATTTTTTAACATTAGGGTTAAAATTTCCTAAATGTTTTTGAGGGGGCTTTCCCCTTTTTTTAAAATAAATGATTAAAAAAATTTTTTCCCAATTTGGGGGCCCTTTTTTGGTTTTGGATTCCCCGGGAAAACCCAACTCACCCTTTTTGGCCTTCGTTCTTGCAGGGAAAACAAGATTTTTAAGGGGAATCATTTAGGGCCTTCGGCGGGGGAAAAAACAAAGGAAATTTTCCCCCCCCCCAAAATTTCCGCAAAGTTTTAAACCCTTTTTGGCAGTCCCCCAAAAAACCCCTAAAACCCCCCCCCCCCCCCCCAACCTAAACGTGTGGGTTTTTGTAGGGGGCAAAGTGGGAAAAAAAGCAATTTTTTTGTTTGATGATGAGGATGAGTTTGATGAGGAGGGGGGATTTTTAAAAAAATTTATAAACTTCATATTTCCGTATCTTTAGTAAAATATTTTTTTATTTTTGAAAAAAACCCAAGTGAAAAGCGAAGAAATAATTTATCAAAAAAGGGGTTAAACATTTACAGCAAAATTTGCCCAAAAAACGGGGAAATCACTTTTAAATATAAAACTCAAATGAAGTTAGGGTGAATACATCACTTCACTTATAAAAAAATGATTAAAAAAATGTGACTAAAAAAACAATTAAAGGGGCCTTTAAATAATGGGTTTTAAATTTATTTAAAATAAAATTTTGCTGGAAAAACCCTTAAAAAGAGGGTGACCCTAACATGACCAAAAATATAAAAAGGGACAATCCCTTAATTTTTTCACTTAATATGCATTACTTTGTAAAAAAAATATTTAAAATTTTTAAAAAATTTGGGAAAGTGTTTAGCTAGAAAATGTAATGTTGTTTTATGATGTAAACTACATTTTTACTTCGGTTTGATGTGACTAAAATTAATAAAAGAAACAAAATTTGGTTGAACCTTAAACCCCAGAAGGGTTTTTAATTACTAGCATAAATGTAAAATACAAGGGCCCCAAAAAACCTTAAAGAAGGCAAAAATGCTTTCATCTAATGTTTTTTTCTTAAAATTTTCCTTAAACTTTTCATTAAAGATATTTTGGTTCTTTTGTTTTCGGAACCCAAAATTTTTTTAAGTAAATTTTAAAATAGCAAAAAATTTAATACAGGGGGTTTCCCCTTTTCCTTCATAGGGCCCAATTTTTTGCCCTATAAAGGGAAAAACTTTTCCCCCAAAAAAAAAAGGCCCCAAATTTTTTGAAAAAGGGTTTTGTATTTTGGTGACCCCTGAAATTTTTGGGACCATTTTAAACATATAAAAACAAATCCCCCAATAACCATTTAATTTTTTAAAATTCGAAAAAACAGGGGCCACCTCAAAAAAAATGAATTCCCAAGACCCAGACTTGATGTCAAAAAAGTTTTTTCAGGCTTGTTTGGAAGGGAAATTTCCTGTTTTTCTTAACTTAATGACCTTACGGAATGCAACCCCCGGAAACAACAAAAGACCCCCAACCCTTAAATAAATTTTAAGCAAGGACTTTTTAAACCAAATTTAAATACAGACATATGAAAAAAACGCTTTTGGTTTTTCTAACCACCCGGGGGCGCTGGGAACCCCTTACCGGACTCAATTGTTACTTGGGGCCAAAAAGGAAAACATTAAAAAAGGGCCCCCCCTTTGGGGCTTTGTTCGCTTTTTTTTAAGATAAAACCTTAAAGGGCAAAAAACACCCTCAATAAAAAAGGTTGCCTTGTGGGGAATAATTTCAAATACCAAACGACAGAAAGATGCAAAACTATAAAAACGCACGGAACAGACCCAATTGTTTTTCTTTTTTGTGCAAAACCAAACGTCGTATCGCCCCAAAAAAGGTTGGGGCGCCACCACACTTTTAACCTCCAATTTTTTCAAGGGGGGCAAGCATTAAAAAAAACAAAAAAAAAGATTTTTTTCACAAAAAAAAATTTAACATGGGGCAAACCCCATGAACTAAAAATTTTAAAATTGGGGTTTAGGCCTTACTAGGATTTAAAAAGGAATAGGCATTGATTAAAACCTTCCCATCAATGATTTTGGGGATAGGGGGGTTTAAAAAATTTGATAAAAACGGGTCTCCAATTACATTAGACAGCAAATAAAACGGTTTCGGCAAAGTTTAAATTTTTACACTTGGGAAATCTTTGGCAATGACATTCATTTTTATTTTAAGTTTAAAAGGAAAGACCACAAGGCCAACCCTTATCAAAAACAAAAGATACTATTTAGTTTTTTTTCGAAGGGATTCACATATTTAATGTTATATGTAAATGAGTTTGGAATACGTTAAATGTCATTGCCAGAAAAAAACCCAGACTGCAAGGGGGAAATTAAAAAAAAAAATTTGAAAACCCGATATTAGATTTTCTTGAATAAAACCCCTTTTCCATTATTTTAAAACCACACGGGCAATCAGTAGATCACCAAAAGAAAAAAGGTGAATATTTTTTTCCCCACTTTTTTTGGAAATCCCCAAATTCCCATGAAATTTCCCAGTTTTTTTGGGGAAAAAAAACCTTTAGGAATCGCCCTTTTTTTAAAACCCAAAAATGGTTTTAAAGGTTTAAATTATACCAAATCGAATTTTTTTATAATTTATGAATGATTTCTTTATGGCCCCGACAGCTTTGCTTTTTGGTATAATATAGGGATATCTACATTTTTTGGTCTTTTTATAGGGAAAATATCAGAAACATTATCTGTTTTTGTTGAAAAATTTTCGGGGGGTTGTGTTGATGAAAAGTCTAAACAAAAGGGGGCGAAGTGGCGGTAGTAAAAAAGGGGTTGGGCCGTTTGAAATGGGGCCTGCGGTACCGGGTACCCGGGGGTTTAAAAAAATTTCAAACCGAATTAGAAAAGTAGGACATTTTTAAAAATTTTGGGAAATACATATTTCAGTTTAAAAATTTTGGATGAGAGGGGAAAAACATACTTGTAATGAAAAAAAACCATAAAAATATATATTTAACAAAAAGTTCATTTTGGTAAAATATAACAACCCCTTTTGACAAAAGACAAAAACTGCACATGTTTCAAGTTTTAAACTTCCAAAATGAAAACTTTTAAGTAGCGTTTCCGAAAAAAACCAGAGAATTTAAACTATTTTCAGTGCCGTTAGTTTTCAAAGTTATTTTTTTAGCATCGAAGTTTTTTGTAAATCGCAAGGCTTTTTTTATAATTATGCAAATTATAGTGTTTTTCACTAAATGTGGGGTTTTTGGGACTGTTTTAAACCCAAACGAAAAAAATCTAGGAGATTTTCCCAATAATTCTGTAGAATGGAATGTGCAAAAAAAAGGAAATGAAAAATTGAAATTTAACTTTTAAAATTTGGGTGTTTTTTAGAAGACTAAAAATTTTTGTTTGGGGTTTATTTCCCTGAAAAAAAAAAAGTGTTCTACTGGATTAAAATCAAGTAAAACCTGTGGCATTTGGGGTAAAGGGTCCCTTTTGTAAAGAAGACAATTACGCATGAAAGGGGAGACAAAACCCTGGATGTCCAGAAACTGTCTGCTCTGTTTTCTTCCTTGCCCCGTTCTTATTGGGTTTCATCCCCAGGACAGGCCTTTTAAATTCCCAAAAGATTTGTCTCAAATTGGATTTTATCATGAAAAAAACCCCTGTTTTTTTCCAAGGGTTTTTAATTTGCAAAGAGCGCGATCCGGGCCCGGGGGAAAGAAAAGGGTCGCCCAACATCGCAAAATTTATGGGTTGTTGACAATTTTTTTATTATTGGAAAAAGGGTTTGCTATGATCGGAGCATTTAAGGGGAATTTGGGTTTAAAATTTTCCCCTGGTTTGTTCCCATTTGTCGGGGCATTTTAATTTTGGGAAATTTTTTATTGTAATTTGAACGACCAACCCCAG